>NC_056737.1:216608768-216751268 GCF_019279795.1 Protopterus annectens
CTATTTTATACTTGGCAGCTCTGTAGATGCTACAAAATAAGGCATTTATCAGACCTATCATTGAGTACACTGCCCGATTTGGTATGTACCTAACCAGGCAATCCAGCAACTGGAATGTCCACAGAGGTTCTTTACTAAAAGAATACAGGGTGTAAGTAACTATCAGGAGTTTTATAGGATCCGTTATAGTGTATATGTACCTAGTTTTTCTATGCGTGTAACGTGATATGCAGACCTCCTCAAGGCTGTATCCCTGTACTCTGTCTCCGACAGGTTGTTGAGGAGAGATCTATGCCTGGCATACTAGGCAATGCTGGACTCCACCCTGACAGACCTCCTGCAAATCCACAAAACAAACAGCACCAGAATGACCTATTATGAAGACTTAAATATTGCCTCTCATATAAATATGACCTGCTGGAGAAACAGGTATGTATCCAACAGACTACCTGTTCTCTGGAACAGGCTCCCCATCCATGTGAAGCAGAGTTCCTTAACCCAATTCAAGTGTAACTTGGACAATTGGATAAGGAACAGAAAATTCATCCCTAGTTGGGCACCTATGTCTCTAATGGACACAGGCCGCCTGTAAATGGTTCATTTCCCAGGCTCCTGCTTACACTTATCAAGGATAGCAGAACTTGTCAGATATTTGAGATGCATGGCTAGGCTTAAAAAGGCCCTTGTGGTTGATAGGAGTGTTCAAGTTGGGTGTTACATCATTAATTTTCCAAAGATGTTGCACTACAAATACCTATATCACCGAGAAGATCCTATCATAATGGGAGGGGCACAGTTGCATACTGCAAAAAGTGTCATCTAGACATCACTTTTAGAAGAAAACCTCAGAAATCCACTATGCACCAGAACTAATAAAAGGTATATCCACTGATGGTATATCTCCTGTGGAGTGCCAAGACACAAAGCCAGCCCGTGGTTCTCATGAAGTAAAGAGTTTCTAAAGGGAACGTACAAGTTGAGAAAAAGACGGGGACAAGAGAAGATAAACCCACATGACTTCCTGGAATTTATGCATGATTAATGTTAAGAGTTCCAAGTCATGGAAGAGGATGCAAATACTGTTGTTGAAATTTAAAGTGTTTAACCATGATGTTATCTATTTGCATTAAAAACCATCCTTCCCAAACAAATTGCTTGAGACTGTCATTTTTGGACAATGACATCAGTTTGGTTTAGTAAGAATGATGTTTATTATGAAAGAGATTTTCTCTCTTTTCTGCAATGTGCAGTGGTGCACTATAGAGATTTTCTGCAGGGAGGAATTTGTGGCTCAGTGTGAGGGATAGAGCAGACAATAGATATTTTGGGTTTTATCTACCTCATTTACTGAGTGTAGTTGCACAATATTGGAAAGTATTAGACCACCTATGTGTTGTTATTTTCCTTGTTTATTATTGGGGATTTTAAATTATCAGCTGAGGGTGGGAGTCCAGTAACAATGCATCTGATGTTCACTGTCAGAAAACTGTTGTACATCACTTCATTGGAGAATATCTTTTTGGTTTAGGTAGGTCACAAGACAAGGTTTAGGTAGGTCACAAGACATTAGTTATACTAGGGACAATCTATGTAGATGTATGTATGCATGTTATATTATTTGTATCAGCTCCTTCAGTATCCTTCCCTATCCCAGTGTAGATTATCCTGACCTACAGGTGAAGGCCTATAATAAGGTCATTACCAATGATGCCAACCAACTTGCCTCAGTCCATGTGTGTCCAGTGTGAGCTGGTGTTCAAAAGCCTGGTAGAAATGAAACCTATGTGACCTCCGAAAACAATGTTAGAAGATGAGGCATGGTTGTCTGGGATCATGCCTGCTACAAGAAAAGATTAAACTAAATATCCACAGTTAATTATAATGTATCAAAATGTGCATTCATCAGATGCAGATACTTGTCATGTATCCATCTGACTACATATAACTGTATCTTTTGTACACGGGACACTGTCTACACACTATTACTTATATGTACATTTATTTGTGCCTTTATGTGGTTAGGGCTGGGAAGGATCCTTGGACATATTCAAATCCTTGACTGTCAAATGTAAAAAGTAATAGGATTTCTGTAGCATCTAGGTGTCTAACTATGCTTTTCTATATCATGGCGGGTTGTGCAGTCCAGGCTATCTACTGAATCAAAAAACTTCTGTCATTGAATAGGAGTTTGCATAGTGATTTGTTGGTAATACTGCCTGAATCCGATGCATTTCTCCCAAATGTCTCTATTGTACTTTTTATTTGGACTGGATTCCTCAGAATTATTCTTGATGGATTTTCAGTATACTGGTTGGGATTGGTCACCGAGTTCATCTTAACTCTTTGTTCTGCCTATTACACATCAGATTCTGATGCAACTAGGTTGATTTTGTCTTGCCTGAAGACTTGCATAGCGTTCATTCTTAAGCTGCTTTAGTTAGACCCACATGACCTGAGATTACAGATCTCAAGTTTATAGAAAATGTAATTTAAAAGGTGGTATGCATTCATTTAGAATCATTTATAGCTTCACAACTACATCTTAAATCCCTGACAGTCTGTTTTTTTTAGCCACGGCACACTACAGAGATTGACGTCTTTAGGAGATGCCTGTTGGCAGTTACAGATCACTGGCTATTATTGGTTATAGTTGGTCTTGGTCTTTATTGATTGCTAGTCATAACTCAAAGCTATGGAACATGGTCACCTGATTGAGAACCTGCATTCTAGTTGTGTTTTTTTCTTCCACTGTGCTGAAGTGTTTTGTGTCTTATCTCTTGCAGTTTCTGCAGAGGGTTGCCTTAGGTACTGATTCCTCTGCAAGGTGCACACTTCTCTGTGGGTCATCCCATGGTCATATTACTTTAAATGTTTTTTAACTTCCACTTGGATATATATCATTCAAAGGATGGGTTTACATGATTGCTGTTATACTGATGTGCATAACTGTACAACACCTTTTCACAGGAGCACGTCTTTACTAATGTTCTCAATGTGCTGTTTGGAATTCATCCTTGACTGGGAGGAGTATTACTCAAATGAAGTTCAGCACTAACAAGACAGGGGCTACGATCTCAAATGGGATCATGTGACCCACACTGGCTTCTTACCTGTTCAAAGCACAAAAAAATGATTTATTTTCCATTTGATTACCAGGAAACTCCATACCATTTTCTAGAGAGGCCTG
Organism: Protopterus annectens; assembly: GCF_019279795.1. Classification (NCBI taxonomy): domain Eukaryota; kingdom Metazoa; phylum Chordata; order Ceratodontiformes; family Protopteridae; genus Protopterus; species Protopterus annectens. The sequence goes on from NC_056737.1 coordinate 216,611,956, forward strand.
GGGAGAAAAGCTCCTTAAGACATAATACAAAGTACACACACACACACACACACACACACACACACACACACATATATATATATATATATATATATATATATATATATATATATATATATATATATATATACACACACACACATATGATCTTGGAAACATACAAGTAGTAAAAGAAGTTACCATAAATTATACAAGTGAGATCAAAAGAAGAAAAAAAAAAGCATGAATGATGCATCAGAGACAGGCATAAAAAAACAAACATATGTATACAGAACTATCTAAGTATATTTGAAGATTATGGAGAAAGAAGAAATAATAAGGTACAGGAAGTGGAGAAACAAAAACATGATAGTAAGAAGAGTATTATAGGCTAAGAAATGTCAAAGGAAGGTGGAGAAGAAGAGATTAAAAATATATAAACAAGATGACATGGAAGGAAATAACAGAAAAATAACGACTGGAGCGAAGTGCACTAAGAGAGAGAGATAGTGGGTGTATAGTAGGCAGCAAGGTAGAAGGAGTGTGGAAGAGAAAGGGAAAAGAACGAGAAAGTGTACAAGAAAGAATGCAAGAAGGGGAAAATAAATGGGTCAGTCTAATCTGGAGAAAGGCAACTACATAGCCTGGAATTGAGAAGGTATTATTTTGGGGTATGCTTAACAAAACAACTTGTAAGTGTTGATGTAATGTATATAGGAATTTTGTTCCAGATTTTGGCTACTATGCAGGAGTATAAACTGTCCTATTTTTTTATTTTTTATTACTATTATTTTTTTAGTTTATTGGTTTCAAGCAGCTATTTCTCAGATGAGCAAAGTGGACCATTAGGAAGGTGCTATTTGATAAGGTTACCAGTAGATGGACAGTGGAAAGGATTACATATCATCGTGTGGGCAAGTAGAGGTTTGGTGTACTTGAGGTAACTGGACAACCCAAGCCAGTTTAATGATTTCAGAGCACAGTATTGATTACTTTTGTATGATAGACTGTTTGCAAATCAAGCAAATCCAAGTTTTGTAATAATGGAGATTTGAATGTTGGTAAGAATTGGTGAGGCATGCAGTAGAGAATGTAGAAGGCATGTACTGGCAAGTGTAACGCTGGAGGAGTTGGTTAGGATTTTTTTTGATCTGTAGAGCATACAGAATTTTTTATGTGTTGCCTGACATAACAACCAAACAGAGTCACGAACAACAATGTACACATGAAAAACCTTTGACTCCAGCACAGCAAATCAACATCTTTTTAATGAAAAACTATCATGAACACATAAAAGCTTTTGAGACCAGTTCTTTTCAATGATTAAAAACTAGACCACTGTAGCACTTTAAATACCTTTCCTACCACACTAGTTATGTAGATTAATATTTATTAGCTGATCAAATGTATTAAGGAACAAGTTCAATACACAAATACATATAAGAATAATTTGTAATACATGTTAACTATATACATAATTCATATATTTTTTATATCTTTCTGTTGTTTGTGTATTTTTACTATATAGATCTATGTTTTTGACTTAAATTGCTTCAGTTCTCCTCTGGTTATCTAATGCTAATATCAACCACATCAAACATGCATCCAAAATTCTGTTGCCAGGTGAAAACTGGGTCAGTGACTTATGCTCATGTCACATCAGCACTGTGGGATTTATTCTGGTTGCGGGTGGGGATAATGTCATCATTTAACATGTTGTCAGCTAACCTTCTGATCTCAGTTTTGCATGTCTCAAAAGCTTTTGATGTCCTACCTTCCTTTATTCAGCCAATGAGAGGTTGTTATTTGTTCCCAGGATACATCTTCTTGGAACCTGTTGGAGGTAATGTTTTACCTACCACGTTTTTATACAAATATTTTGTAGCTGCTAGATTAATCCAGTTAACCTTAATGCGTCCCCACACTGGACTCTCTCATTACCCTGTCTAGCCTTCAGAAGTAGTCAGCAGGTCAGGGATCATGGCTGGTTGTGGGCATTCATGTCCTAACCTCACCTCATGGTGGCTGGTGAGCTCCCTACTGAAGCAAAACGTGTAATGCCAAATTGCTAGTTGTGTGCTTCCACATACACAATCTCTTCTGTACAGTGATGCATTACCTGGTTGGACTAGAAGCTTGCCAATCAATCACACCTGCTTCAGATACCGCCTAGTCTCCACTAGTTATCCTTAAATGTAATATGGATAAATCACTCACACTTTTATCTGAACCTGGGTTGCCAGGTCAACATTCAGGTCTCCATCCCTCTATGCCATAGAGCCACCAATGATCCTTTATCATGCCCCATTCCTATAGGATTCATCAGATTTTGTAGGCAGCTTGAAATGCATTTTAAAGGAAGCATCTAAAAGGGGATATTTGAGAATGTTTACTGCTAAATTTGAGAACATATTTTACTATTTATTGTGAGAGATGGATTATTATATATTTACTTCTGTTGAGTGTTTAATGTTAATTTATAATGTATTTAATAATACTGAAACTGTGCACATTGTACAGAGGAGGAGGAGGAGGAGGAAGGATGTTTATCATATCCAGTCAATATAAGTGGGTAGGAAAATGGGACAGATTACAGACCTAGCACAGAGGAATTGAATATGAAAGCACCTCAGAAGTTGAAGGCAGACAAGACAGTTATGATGAAAAACATCTATGAATTGTGTGCTCATCGAAGGCTGCGGTGGCCGAGGCGCTAAGACATGTTTTAATAATAAAATTCTCAACCTGGAATCTTCGTTGTTTTTCATCTTATAAGTCTTTTTCAAGACTTTGGTTTGTTTTTCGTTGATTTATTTATGATATGGCTTCTGATTCCTTGTTGGACATTCCCAGAGTGTTTCGTGATGACTGCAACTCAGCTTCCACTGGTGTGGTTACCCCTCCGGTTCCTGGCATTTTGGGAATTCAAGGTGCATTGGGTAATTCTTCACAAAGAACTTTGGATAATTTTATTTCATCTGGGACATTTCATGCAGCTTCCGTTTCTCATTTAGAGAATAACTGTTTGCCGAATGTTTCCGCTGCTGCTCAGCAAGGTGCTGCTTCCGTTTCTGTGTTAAACGCTGATTCTGTTGTTACAGCTCCACCGGTTGCTTCACCTGGAGTGCTTATTACAGCTGCTAAGAAAATTGACTCTGCTCCTTTATGCTGTCCTCTTCAGTTTATGACAGAAAGACAACGGAAATTTTGTAATCCATTTGGAGGCTTGGGAGACTCTGCCTCAGGTATGTTTCCCAAAGATATACAGGATAATGTGGATAATTTTGAAAAACTCATTTTTCGTGAAACACACTCTCACTTTAATTTGTTAGGTTTAAATAGATACATTGAACTTGGCATTGCCCCGAGAGGTCTGAGAGCGTTTAAAAGTCCAGCAATGCCATTTGATTTTTCAGATGCTACGGATATTGTATTCAAAGATAGATGGCTTGCTGCTGCTCATTCCTGTGCTATGGAATGGGTAAATATATTAACAGAGAGAGAGCGTTTGCTTCAAACTAAATTGCAATGTGAATTACAGAATATGCATTTTAGCTTATTAGAAATGATAGGTGAACGTAAGGTTAATGACATTTTTCTAAGTTTGAAAGACAAGCTGAATAATTTTGAGAATGAGTTAGTACATATGAAATCCACTAAAATCAAAAGAGACATACGGGATTATAATAATGGGCGAGCCTTCTTATGGAAATCTGCATATAATGTACGACCTAAACAGTCGGGACAGAGATGGGCGAGCCTTCTTATGGAAATCTTCATATAATGTACGACCTAAACAGTCGGGACAGAGAAATAATCAAAATAAAAAACAACTATCCGTTTCTTTTGCTTCTTCAGAAGGTTTAGGTTTTACTACTGATTCTGAAGGTGATTTGTCAGAGTTTCCCCCATTGCCAGATGCACAAAATCCTCAGGCCCATAAACAGCGCTTTTGAGCCGATGCAGACAATCACAAAAGAGGCAATAAGAAGAAAGGAGTTAATGGGGGTTCTCCACCGGGTGAAGGACAATTTAAACAGAACTCTAAACGAAGCAGATGGAAATAATTTATTTTGGACTTGTAGTTCGAATGTTGTTAGTTTATAGGTCTCAAATTTGTACCAACAGTTATTCCTAGATATCATATAATTAAACAGGAAGCTTTTAGATTTATTAGAAAATTGCATTTGAAATACTTTTTGGCTTGTGGTGATAGATGTGTTTATGATGTTCATGAAAAATGTAGTATAGAAAGTGATTTGAGTGATGACAGTTTTTTCTCTTGTACTTTTAAGAGTGATGATAATATAGTATTTAATGCTTACACCCTTTTAAATACTGATGGTATTAAATATGAGAGCAAATTTATACCCCCATATATTAATGACACAATTACACAATTCTCTGAAATGTTATACTTTTCACTACAGGAATTGGTGAATTCGTATGATAAATGTTCTTGTTCTTTTAATATGACAAAGAGTGAATGGCTTTCTTTGAAAAAACTGAAAAACAGGAATGATCTTATCATTAAACCTTCTGATGAGGGTAATAAAATTGTATTATTGCATCATACTCAATATTATCAAATGTGTATGGAACATCTTAATAATAGATTAGTTTATCAAATTTGTGAATATGAGGAGTATATAGAATCTATTAAACAATTTACTGCTCTCATTGAAAGAGGTGTGCGTTTAGGATATTTTAGTAAAAAAGATTTGGAAACCAAGTTTTGTACAGAGAATTGTCAATTAGCTACATTTTATTGTCTTCCTAAACTGCATAAAAATTTATATAACCCTCCAGGTCGTCCTATTGTGGCAGCTACTAATTATTTTTTACAAAATGTAGGGCAAACCATACATAAATATTTGGTACCTTTTGTGGAAAAATTAGGTTCTTATATTAAGAATTCTTTTGATTTTGTTGGTAAAATTTCACATATTAATTGGACTCAAGACATGTTTTGGATTTGTCTAGATGTTGTCAGTCTATATACAAATATTAATCATAAAGATGGTATGCAAGCTTTATATCATTTTTTGGGTGACAGCCCAGTTTCTCATGTGTTAGATTTAACTCAATTTTGTTTATTAAATAATTATTTTAGTTTTAATGAAGTCATTTATCATCAATTGAAAGGCACAGCCATGGGGGCACCATTTGCCCCCATATATGCTAACATTTTCATGGCTAAATTTGAACTGGACTATATTTATACTAATTCCTTTGTACAGAATCATGTAATATTATATTCTCATTACATTGATGATTTGATTTTTTTGTGCAAAGGAGGTCGAGATTCTGTTGATCAGTTTATATCAGAGCTTAATAAGAACAGATATAATATTAAATTTGATGATTTACAAGTTGGAACAAAAGTTAATTTTTTTAGATGTTACTTTACTAGGGAAAGAAGATGAACATATATGTACTACAATTCACCAAAAATTTGTTGATGGAAATCAATATTTATTTGGTACTAGCTGTCACCCTCTTCATACTACGAAATCTTTACCTTATGGTGAAATGATTAGACTGTTTAGATTATGTAACAATTATTTAGATCTAGAGAAACAAATTAACAAACTTACTAATGTATTTTTATGTAGAGGTTATACTATATATTCAATTATGGAATCTATTGTAAATTTATAGCTTCTGTAAAAGGACATAGTAAATTAAGTAATAAATTTAAACAGAATAGCAAAACACTAAGAGATTATATTTATTTTGTTACTACATATAATTCAATGAGTAAAGAAATTTGGGATGCAGTTAAATATTATTGGAAGTTCTTATTAAAAGATAAAATATTATGCAGCTTATTTCCTTTGAATCCCTTGGTTGCATGTAAAAGGGGACAAAACTTGGGTGACATATTGATAAGGGCATATTTTAGATGCCCTGTTGATAAATTAAATTTTTCATTAAGTACCTGTGGTACTTATTCTTGTCACTCTTGTAATGTATGTCGGTTTATAAGGTTATCCTTTAATAGAATAAATAATAAAGGTTTTACACCAAATAAACAATTTTTTTGTCATTCTGAAGGTGTTATTTATTGCCTTAAGTGTCCTTGTAATTTGTTTTACATTGGAGAAACCAAAAGGAAATTTAAACTCAGATTACAGGAACACATTTGTGATATTAGGAGGGGTGCCATAGAAAATTCAGTGGCTTTACATTTTTTACAAACTTATAATAGTAATGTTGATTTATTACAAGCCACTATTTTAGAACAAATTTTTGTTAAAAAAGGAGATCATAGATTATTAAAAAATATGTTATTATATAAGGAATCCATTTTTATATTGAAATATAATACATTGTCACCTTACGGTTTAAATATGGAAATTAATTGGAAATATTTGATATAATGAATTAGATAATAGTGTATTGTATTTATATTTATGTCTTTTATACTAGTTTTTGATATTTTTGGTATGGATTTCTATTTGAGAGTGAGTGCATTCTCTTTAAATATTTAATTGTTTAATTGATTTTTTATCAATTAGATTATTAACACTTTGTATAAAAGGGAATGTATTTCTACCATGAATTGTGTGCTCATCGAAGGCTGTGGTGGCCGAGGCGCTAAGACATGTTTTAATAATAAAATTTTCAACCTGGAATCTTCGTTGGTTTTCATCTTATAAGTCTTTTTCAAGACTTTGGTTTGTTTTTTGTTGATTTATAGACAAGACAGTTATGCCAGACAGAAGATGCACTAAAATTTTTAGAGAATTGAGAGGAGGAAAATACCTCCAACTAATAATGTAAACAAATCATGGGAGGGAGGTCCTGAAAGTTGGAGTCAAGAGTGGAAGCAATGCACAGGGCTGAAAGCTAATGACCTACTACACTGATTTAATTGACACTCACTCTATACAGTTCTGGGTCACAGGAGATCCAGAGTATTTCAAGGCAAAGAATGTAAGGCAGAGAACCTGTGTCTGGACATGATGCCAGTCTATTGCATGGCAAAAACAGATGTGCAGATACACAACCACCACCTACCCACCAGCACATTTAGAGTGTATCACCAATTTCCCTACATCATGTTGTTTGGATGGAAAGAACTTGGACTACTCAGTGAAAACCAGTGCAGACTCTGAACCAAGGGTACCCTAACTAGCAAGCAAGCACTGTACTGCAGAAGTACAAACCGCTGTGTCAATGTGCTGCCCAAGCATGTAAAATAATGAAATCACTTCTTCAGGACAGAATTTTGGTATATCTTTAAACTAGTGTGGCAATAGCAATCCCAAAGAAAATTGGTTTTGCTTCAAGAAGATCATTCCAGGAAACTCAAACAGTTTTTTGATGAACTATCCCAAATAATAAATGAGAAAGAGCAGTAGATGAGGCCTTTTTAGATTCAAGTAAAGTTTAAGACACTATCACACAATTTATTAGAAAAATTGCCATGGAATGATAGTACAGGTAGAATGTTGGCTACATTAAATAATAAGGTAGAGCTACCATATTTTTGGATGCTGTGAGCTAAATATTTCTTTGTGAAACATATGATTTTGTAAAATAAGGTAAATGTTTAACCCATGCACAATGCCTGTCTTTACTTATTACCAAAATAAAGAGCTCTTGTTGCAGAAATTAAGTTGTTGCGGCTATTTATTATCACATTTGGGTGCCCGAGATATAGAATAATAGTTGTCCGTAATATTTTGAAGAATATTAGAAAATAGTTTTTTCTTAAAATATATGGATGTTTGCCATTGAATGAGGACTGTTGAGTGAAAATGGTCATGTAATAATCATGTCAAAGAGGTTAAGAGCAAAGTCCACTCAAATGTAAAGATGGTTATCAGCAGGGTAGCGCAGGGGTCAGTACCGGGACTATCCTTTTTCAATATTTATATAAGTATTGCTGCAAAAGGACTAGATGAAAAAGCCTACAGACTGGCTTAAGGCCCAGAGAAATGCAACATGGCTGATACATAAGAGGCAAAAAGGAAGAAAACGGCAAAACTGAAAGAATTGTTTAAAATATGACAGCTTAAATTCTTTGTAAAATTCTAAAGTATGCAGATACAAAATAATTCCCTGCGAAAGGAATACACAACTGAAAGGATTATGGTAACATCAAAACAGAAAAGACACTAGGGCAAACAGTGTGAAGAATGGTAAAAGAGCAGGTGTCAGACTATGAGCATGTACAGAAAGAGGCATCTCTAATCTGGAGAGTTAAGAGGTATGCTCAACAAGTGCAACATAGTGGCAAGAATACATAAATGGTTTTAGATTCAAGAGCAAATACAAGGTAAAGTTCAATGCATATCTGCATTGTTTATGCCACTTCAGCCAGAGTGCGATGAAACAATGCAAACGAACAATGGTGATATGGAAAAGAGTACATTACAAAGCTGTTGCCATTTCAGAGACACGATAAATACATACAATGAAAAGTGGGGAAATGGTAAAGTGCACAACTGAATTTTGTAGTGCACAGTCTCCAACATCAGTGAGATGGACAATGTAAAATATAATATTACTGGACTGGAACTGGGTGATTGCATAGCCCATCTATATGTACGGTTGGCTCTCTGTGTTGTCAAAGAACACAGACTAATTTTCTGCTGAAAGACTGCAAGACTACAGTACGTATGAGTATTTTTGTATTTTTTCCATACTTGTAAGATACTGCTTCTTTCCTCCATGGCTGATTAAACATGGGCATGGTATACTGAAGTGATGGGGTGAGGCTGCAGGACCTTTTGCCTGCCTAAAATACTTTTTCTGTAATGTCATCATATTGTTTATTATTTTTTAACAGGTTTAAATTATTGGCTTTATTGCCAGCACATTGTGATTCAACCTTTTATGCTCTTGCATTTTTTTCTAGTAAATAATATTTGCATATTATGTCTAAAGATGGTCAGTTGTTTTTTTTTTTTCTTATGCCGTGGTAATTTGTCTTTTTTCAATTGATTTTTGCTCTTTTGCTTGGCAGTCTTATCCACTGCTTCCCAGTTTATGTGTCCTGATGATCACTGTAAATTCTAGACATTGTTTATGCTACCATGCATGTATCCCCCAACTCAGCATTACTACACTGTGTGATTATGATCAGGTCAATTAATGACAGGAGTGTAGTTGGGCCTGCTCTGTGTGTAGCAGATCTTAACAACAAAAAAAAAATACTAAGTCATACATTCTCTTAGAGCGCTATTAATGAGTATACTATTAGTTTTATTAAGTGTACAAAATTAAAGTCAGTCACTACTGAAAAGTGAAAACATGCAAATCTGCTAGAAACAAAGGAAGCATATTTTTGACCACATCTGATTCCAAAGACAACTGTTGGAATATGAATACAGTACCCCCTTTATATACAGATTTCAAATATACAGAAAACATTATGCAAAATGGGTTGGTTGTTCTTTAAAAAGGGAGAGGGGAGTCTACATTTACCATTAGAGATGTCAAAGTCAGAATATCTAGATGAGTTGCTTTGAAAGGCAGTATATTTTAAAGGAGCTACTATGAGCCACTGAAAGTTGATGGATGTCAATGAGCAACTGTGCTGGATAGAGAATGCTGATTCAGCTACTTCTAAATTATGACTTTTACGACACGTTCCCAAGGAAAGTAACAGGATAGTAAAAAAAATCATATTTAAAATATAGCTTCAGCTTTGAATCAAAATTCTCAGCACAGCTGGCAGATGTAGCTGTCTCTCTGCCTTCCATGGTGCACACTAGAATTTTATGTTTTAACGACTCTCTTTCAGAACTGACAGTGCTATGAAAGCATGGCAGCCATTTTTATGTAACAAAAGAAAAAAGAGAGAGAGAGAGAGAGAGAGAGAGTAAACAAAATGAGTCTATTTCAGTGCATTGCTTCTTAAATGTCTAATGAATGCTGTTTCTTTTCTAAGAATGGTAACAATTAAATAAGCCCAAAATAATACATATTTTCTATATGAGAGCTCTAAAGATACTGCTCACAGACTTGACTTAAAATAATGAAAAACACATCTCACAATAAGCAGTTTGCTACTTTCTGTAGTATTCAGTTTTAATTTGACTTAATTATATTACTTTATGTAATATAATTCCGTTAATATCACTGTCATTCTCTCTCACTATTCTAATTTTGCAACAAAGATTTATATTAAAATTACTATTTATTTTATTTACTGAACAAAGTAAATATTTTAAAAAATCAAAACAAATTTACACAATCTGTAGTATTCACTTCTCAGCATACTGTTTTCACAGACCATTTATTCAATGAATAACTTAAAAAAGGTTATGCAGCAGAAAGATATATATGACATACCTAATGTGCTAACTCCATTTATTTATCATGAAACTGTACTCCCCCCCCCCCATCATTCCATGCCTTCTCCTACTTAGTCACATTCATCATTCACTGATATTAAGGAACATACTGATCAAAATGATTTACTGTATCAATACAACATTGTGCTTTTATGGAAAAAAATAACAGTATATTTACTGTATCATGACATTTAGAGAACATCTTCCACATGTCCAGAACTTATAAACCTAAAACATTAGCATATACGTTGCTAGAAAATACACAGATGATGAAATCCAGTGCAAAGAATAACTAATGGAAAGGTATGAAGAATGGATTCATTTACAGGCTGAACAAATATTCAGGTGCTATAGCCCTACAGCACAAACAAAGATTTCTGTAGTAATGAGATCCTTTAATATAGTAGCATACAATAGCATTTTCACATACTGATGTCTTCTTTCTAACAGTTGATCAAGGCCATGGTAGAATATGTTTCCTTATAGTTCAGATCTGGTTATTATGTTCCTAACTTAGCAACTATTCATCAGAGAACTTCTGACATTCCAGTCAGAATGACAAATGTGTGAATCAGTAAGAACTGTATTTTACAGCACCCAGAGGCATAGCAAATGGGAATGGAACTTCAGACTATGATGACAGATTAAGTAAAATCTTCATTTTATGGTGTTTTTTCTCCCTATGTTCTGAGATTTCAGTAGGTTACAAACATTTGACTGATGCAAGCTGCAGTTTGACAGCAAGCGCTATGGGACATAGGATTTGATATAATAGCAGAAACATCATAATATGCTTGCTTTAAGTTGTATATGGCCAGAGCAAAGATAAAAAGAAATCTGATTCATTGGAGTGTTGTTTGTCTTTTTTTCTGCTTTGATTTTTAGTTTTAATCCGATGATATCTGCAAAATGAGGGGTAATGCTGTCAGATCTGTGCAAATGAAGCACTACATTCAGATATTGCATGTTATATGACACTCATTCTGGTCACCAGCAATACCTTATTAGCACCAGTTCTGGGGCATTCTGTTCAGTCTGTATGAAATGTTCTTACTAGAGACTAATCCCCCATGTCAGTCCCACAATGAGGCTAAAATGTTGCCATTATAGTCTTTGGAGTAATTTTGTTCAGAGGTCAGTTTAGTCCTGTCTATACCTTTGTTGAATATATTTATGTCCATATTGTTTATTTTCTTAACAGTAGACCCAGACAGTTCAGTTAATGAGATCAGGTGGAGGGTTTATTATGCTGGGCAGGAGTGCTTATTCTGCTTTCTCCACCTTAATAATGTGTACTGCCCTTAACCATTCATCTTACGTTAGAAAAACACTTTCTATAACACTATCACTACACAGGACATCTTGGAAACTCACCTCACATGCATGCCCACACACACACACACACACACACACACACACACACACACACACACACACACACACACACTCACACAAAACATCTAATTCCCTCTCTAACCCATACTCTATCCTAACCTACAAAAACATGTATACACACAATAAATATATCCCCTTATCTAATCTTTTCTCTAAATCTATCACCCACACACAGTCCCACATACATAAGCTATCTACTTACCTGACCCTCCTTCTGACTCTAACCTACAAGCACTGAAACTACCCACCCCTAATACACACCCATTTTCCTTGGTCAGAAAAAAAATTGCTAAAAAAGGTTCACTCACTCTGCTATTCACAAAAACTACACTGTACTACATTCTGCTGACCTATGTCAAGTTCAGTAAAATGCAGTGTAAGTGGTAGGAGACAGGTGCTTTTATGGAAGCATAATGAAGTAAGCAGACCTTTATTACACAGCATAGCATCTCAGCCTAATAGGTGGAGTTAGGGCATTATGAAAACAAAATCCCATTCACTGCACATAAAATGGCCACAAAGCCATTTGAATCCTAAGCTGCCATCACCTACGTCATACAGGCAAGAAGGGTCTTCCTACCAGTGCAGCAGGTTGCCACTCTCACTTGATGGGGGGGAGCTACAGGCTGATCTGGAAGTGGGACACAACTACATGGATTGATGTAAATGATAGGCACCTAATATAAATCTGTGAGTTAGAGGCAAAAAAGAGATGGAAAAAGCATTAAAATGGTCAAGTACACATAGACCCTTGTTGTTATCTTTGCTGCTAATATCAAATGTATTTATTTATCTTCTGTTGACCAGGTTAGTTACACTGGGCTAGTAGCTCATACTTCTCAATTGTCCATGTTTTCACAAAATGTCCACATTTTCCTCATATTTTTGGTCTATTTCTCATAAAATTTGTGATTCTCTGCAAATCATTCAGGACTGAATTACTAAATAATGACAGATATTTGAGTTCCAGACCTCAAAAAGTGCATGTAATACAAAGCTTGCTTTTCTAGCAGTTTTCTAAGTTTATGAGCAATAATTAAAATCTGTCTCTATTATGGGGCCTTTGTTCTTCCATTATTATTTGCTTTGTCCAGATTTCTTATGTTAAGAGGCTGAGAGGTATGTAGTAACTTCTTTTCAGGGTATACTTGAGGTGGTATTTAAACGACTAGGCAAAATTTGTCCAGGGCATTGTGAAACTTCCACTACTCAACATTGTTGTGAATGGGACCCATTTTGGAGGAGCACTTCTTGTTTCAGTTCCAGGTACAGAGGCAGCCCAGAGAAACACAAAGGCAGAGGGAGATAGAAGGAGATGATGAACTGATGAAAGAAATGAAGGAGAAAGCAAATATCGAGACCATAAAATGTGTCCAGGATTCTCAGGAAATGTTTCAAAGAAACCTGTTTGATGGAGATGAGTCAGCAAATTGTGGCTATATAATTACAACCCTCCAGTTGGGAGGGTTGTGGGATGATTTACTTAAAGAAATGGTGGTGCAGGGTGAGCCAGAAAATGAAGAAGATGTTTCCTGGAGGGACATTATGGAGAAAATACAAAAGGAGGATGTGAGGACAATCCTGAAAAATTGTGGTGAGATAGAGAAGTAAAAAGATGCAGAGAAAGTAAAAGACAGCAAAAGTGATGTAGCAGAAAATAAGGCAGAAGAAAATCAAAAACAGAAGTATATTGTAAGGATTCAAAGTAAAGAAGATGAAGAAATGGAGAGGTATGAAGTGGAGAATATTGAATAGCTCCTTTGTGTGCAAAAGCATTTATTGTTATTAACAATGAGACATTTTGTGACATTATATTTGAAACATGTTTTTGAGTAAAAAGTTTTCTTGGAGATTATGTAAAGAAGAAAGGCCCTAACCCACAGAATCTCTATGTGATAAAAGCATTTAACAGGGAAAAAAGAAAATTAATGTGCAAATTCGAATAGAGGTAGAAAGAAAGACTTTGAAAGGACATTTGAAATCCTTATGTAAAGAAGTCCTGGAGATTGAAAACTTTATGACAATAGAGGTTTATGGACTGGTGGCTGGGATTGTAATATTGTGTTAAAAACAGAAACAGAAAAAATTATACATATACCAAGCATGATAAATGTGGACGGGAATAGGGGTGTACTGGGGACAACTCAAAACAGTTTTTTTGTGGAAAAAAAGGATATTTGATAAGCAACTGTGACAAAAGAAAATGTTATAGTTGTGGGGAAATGGGATACGATGCAAACAATGTGAATTGAAATGTTATAAATTTAACAAATTTGGGTATTTATAGATGGATTGCAAATCCAAAAAAATGAAAATAATAAGAGTAAGGAAAAAGAAAAAAAAATAGAAGATAATGAACAAAGAGAAGATACTTTAGAAGTAGTAGAAATAGGAGAAAACTTAGATGAAAAAATAACAAAAAGGGGAAAAAGATGGTTCTAAAATAAATGATGAAGAAGACATAAACTGGGAGGTAGTAAAAGGAAAAACATAATTGTACTGGTAAAAGGGCGAAAGACAGAAAAAAATTTAACAGGATAAGTCCAAAAGAAAAAAGAAAGGAAATAGGTGAGAAAGAATATATATACAGCTAATGACTGTTCCTTGGTATAATAGTTAAGGTGTTTGACTCACAGACACAAGGTACAGTATTGGATTCTCACTTTGCAGAAGGAAATTAGCTAGGCTTAGAATGGCCTACTAACAAAGTTAGCCTAGGAATTAGCTATGAACTTTTGAAATCATGAATTTAAAGAGAAGAGAAAATGAAAATTTTAGAATACTTTCTATAAATGTAAATAGTATTAAGAATATAGTAAGAAGAACAGTGCTGTAATACATGTGATGTAGATGCAATTATATTAGAAGGCACAAGATTTTTAAGAAATGAAGACAGATTACAAACAGAGAAACTATGGGGAGGAAAGATAATCTGGAATTTGGGAAATGAGAGATGTTCTGGAAGAGCCATATTCCATAGAAATACAGTAAAGATATTACATGTAACTTTAGCAAAAATTGAAGATTAAATGGAAAGAACAAGTATATAGAATTCTAACATTATATGCTTATATTGGTTGTAAAGAAAAGGAAAGCTTTTTTTTCATCAGATTTTAGAATATGTAGTGATAACTATGAATATTATAACAACTGGAGACTTTAATTTTATTTTAAGAGGCAAGCATAAAAAGAAAGGAAATGATATAAGCAAATGTTAGAAGTTAGAAGATGTGGTAAGTTAAAACTCTGGCACAAAAATTCATGGACTTACAAAAGGGGTATGTATAGAACTGAAATAGATTATTTTATAGTAACAGAAAGTTTAGTTTTAGGAGAAGGGGTGGTAGTTGAAACACGATTTTCTGACCATCTTGCAATATGGCTAGAAATAAAGAAAAAACAGCAATATATATATATATATATATATATATATATATATATATATATATATATATAAGCAAAGTAAAAAAAATAATTAAAAAAGCATGGAATGAAGAAGGAATGAGAGTAGTAATACAGTTATAGAAATATAATATTACTATGAGATCATTTTATAAAATTGGTCTGAATGATGGATATTTAAGGAAAAATCTAAACAATATTTTTTATAGTGGCAATATAATGTCAGAAAAGTAGAGAAAGAAAAATATAAAAGAACATATAATGACACATTGGGATATTTAGAACTTCCAGTAACCAAGAAAATTAAATGGACACGCTGAATAATAAAAACTGATAACCTCCAAACTCAGAGAGCAAGGTTCCTATAAAGGCCGTCCCTCCTAAGTTGGTAATCCAGAAAGTCACAACATGAATATAAGTAAATGATGTTCTACTTTATTAACAAACAATCAGATTGAGCACTTTCATCTCCCTACAGGAGACTTCTTCAGAATAAATTCCTTCTTTTAACAAACCCACTTATATATACCTTCCAGAGCATCCCATTGGTCTGAACCATAATTGATTAATTACACTCAATTAACTAATTTAAAAAAAACACATTTAAAAACACTTTTTAAAAAATATATATATGTTTCTTAAAAATGTTAACTTTCTTAAAAACATATTGTATATTAAACTTCACTCATCATTTTAATTATTAAAAATGATAATTTTTTGCCTTCTTTACATCTGAAGCTTTTAATTTCAAAGCAGGAACAATCAAAATATGTTCATTTAATCCAGGGAGAGTACAAGTATCTAACCTTATTTGCCATAACATCTCCTTGTATTCAAGCCTGGATTCCCAGTCTCCTCCCCTATCATTATTTTCTACTTGTTCTAATACCCAAAACTTAAAATCGGACCGGTCATATACTAACACATGTCGAAATAGGGCATTTGTTTCTTTTTTCTTTCCTATATCGTACATGTGTTTGTAAATCCACTCTCTGAGACAATGTTCTGTTTTGCCTATGTAGAATCCCTAGCAAAACATACAGTACACAATGTAAACAACCCCTTTTGAATAACAACTATAATACTTTTTAGCTGTTAATTTCTTTTGATCCCCTGGAAAAAACAGACTCTTACAATTCGCTATAAAGGGGGCATTGGGCACACCTTCCACATTTATGTGTGCCCATCCTATTTGTAGTCCCTGTGCCTGTTTCAGCCTTTTTCCTTTCCAGGATTTCCTTCAAATTGGGGTTTCTCTTATAGCTGTACCTAAATCTTTTGCTGAAAATTTTAGACCTATTCGGTATCCTTTTAAACATTTTTATTTATTTTTTTATTTTACATTTGTTGACCGGGCTAGTCCAACTGGATATATGTCCATTTTCAGCAGAGGCCTGAGGAGAAAAGCTCCACATCAAAAAAACATTAATTGCAGTGATACAATTAAACAAACTAATGAAAAAAAATTTAGTTAATACATGGTATCAGGAATTTAAATACAATACCAAAAGAAAACATATGTACAAAGGTCATTCATAATAGAAGAGGGTTTTCTTAAGGATAAAAGATTTTTAGATGCTTATAAAAGTGTTAGGCTGTTAGGTGAGAAGTGATAGTATGGGAACAAAAGTTAAGTTTGGAGGAAGCGAATAGTAAAGTAGGTAGACACACATACAATGTTAATCAGGGTTAGTGCAGGGGCAGAGCCATTGAGTTTTGAGTTGAGATTTAAAATTTGGAAGTGAGGAAATTGCAGTAAGATTTTCAGAAAGAGTTCCAGGTTTTTACAACTGTGTTAGAGACCAAGGAATTACCAGCCATATTGTTGGATTTAGTGGTAAATATGAGTAGCTTATTTGAAGAGCATAAGCTTTTAAGATTACTGTAAGGGGTAATAAGGGTAGTGAGTATGGGAGTTTTAGAGGATTTTGTGAGCTATTGTAAATTGATGAAATAGAATCAAATTCTGCAGTTCAAGCCATCCTAAGTGTTTTAGGTTTAGGCAGTGGCGGGTTCTAAATGTAGAACCAGAGGCAAATCTGGCAATATTATTGTATGCAACTCGTTTGCTGTAGTTACATTTGGACAGATAAACATAAATAGGGGAGGCATAGAGGAAAGTGGAGATAAGATGGGTATGGGCAAAAGTAGTTCTGACAAGAGGAGTAAGGAAGGGTTTAATTCTGTAGAGGGAGCCCAGTTTTTTGTTGACTAGTTTTATATTGTTGTTAATGTGAGTATCAAAGTTTAGGCTACTGTCTATCTCAACTCCAAGGAGTCTGGTTGTTGGATCAGGTGATATAATCGTGCCGTTGTTTGATTTTACTGTGAAGTGTAGAGGAGTGGATTTTTGGGTGGGAGAGAAAAGTAAGAGTTTTGTTTTCTTGGGGTTCAGGATTAGGCATTGTGTTAAGAACCGTGTCTCAACAGTCTGGAATACCTGCTGGGTGAGGGTGAACAGTTCAGAGGAAGATGAGGCTGAGCAAATTAAAGTAGAATCATCTGCATATTGTATGGAGGTGGCTTGGGGAATATTAGTATGAAGGTCATTGATGAAAATAGAAAAAAGGAGAGGGCCCAGGATGGAGTCTTGAGGGACACCAAGGGTAATAGGGAGGTGGTTGGATAAGTTATTGTCCCAACGCACTACCTGTTGCCTGTTGTGAAGATAGGATTGGAACCATTTTACTGAGCATGTGTGTAATGCATGTGGTTTTAGTAAATGTATCAGTAGCTGGTGGTTAACCATGTTGAAAGCTTTAGATAAGTCTATAACGAGGGCTGAGGTAAGAATATTGTTATTACGATTTTTATTAATGCAGTCAGAGAAGGATAGGAGGGCAGAGGTGGTGCTATGGAATGGTTTAAAACCATGTTGACAGTTAGCCAGTAGATTGTTATTTATCAAGTGACTGAGGAGTTGTTTGTGTATGCATCTTTCCATGATTTTGGCCAGGGGGGAAGAGTAAGGCTATGGGTAAATATTTTGAGAGTTCAGTTGAGTTACCACCTTTGTGAAGGGGAATAATGTGGGATATTTTCCATAGTAATGGGATATTACCTTCGAGAATGGTTCTATTAATCAGGATGGAAATGGGATAGGCTACTGCTTTAGCTGCTATTTTTAGATATTGAGCAGGCAGAAAGTCTGCTGAAGGAGAGGACGATTTAAGTTTCTGGAGAAGTGAGCAAATGAGAGATGTGGGAACTGGTTGTAGTTGGAGTGTGGGAATAGAGACATTTGAGGAAGTGATGAGATTGGAGATATCGGGAACAGGTGGTTGGAAAGAGACTGGACAGTTTCAGTTTAGAAGGTATTAAAGGCATCTGCAACCTGTTTTGGGTTATCTTGGGGGGGTGCCTAAGGGGGAGGGTGTGTCAGAGTGGCCAGGTTTTAAGAGACTATTTATACCTTCCCAGACCTTTTGTGGTTTATCTTGGTTAGTCTGTTGTAAATAGAAGTAGTAGTTTCTTTTATCTAGAAGTACGACTTTTTTGTAATGTTTCTTAATTGTTTGAAGTTGAGTTGATCTATGGGGTCTCTAGTAGTCTCAAATTTGGCCCAAAGTTTGTTTTTAAGTATATTTATTTGCCTAGTATCTTTTGATAGCCAAGGGGCGGGTTTAGAGCTTTTTCTGATAAATCGTGAAGGGGCATGTGAATCAAGAATGGATAAGAATTTTTCATTGAAGTATTTTACAGCATCATCATCTAGAGAAATGTGTTTCAGGGATGCCCAGTTGCAAGCTCTGATTTCAGCTTGGAAAGAGTCAGGGTTAAAGCTTTTATTTGTCTTAACTATTCTGTAAGTTGTTATGGTGGCGGTATCAGTTTTGTGTCTGATTAAGTAAGTTAGTGCATGATCGCTTACATCGTCAGGAAGGGTTCCTACTTTAAATGTTTGGTGGTGACTATTTATCAGAATCCAATCTAGTATGCTTTCTTTGTTGGAAGGTTTATTAGTTCTGGTGGGAGAGTGAATGGTTTGGGTAAAACCATGAAGGTTTAATTGGGTGGAAGGGTGTTCTGAGGAACATGTCTTCCAGTCAATATTCATGTCTCCAAGGACTATGGTTTCTTGGGGGAATTAATGGTGAGCCAGCTAAGGATCTCCTTGAGGGTATTCACGTTATTACCTGGGGGAAGGTAGGTACAAATGATGTAGATGACTTTGTGGGTATTAAGCTGGAGTTTGGAGACTAGTATTTCTGCATTGCTTACAACGGGAGGTTTGTCCTGTAAAGCTGTAATTTGCATCCCTGTTTTGTAGAGGATAGCTATCCCACCACCCTTTTTAGCTTTACGGTCAAGTCTCAAGACATTATAATCAGGGGGATAATCTCACTATCATGGGTTGTAGGTTTTAGCCAAGTTTCTGACAGACAAAGGATGTCAAATGAGTCTGTGTCTAACAGAGCGTGGAGGTGGGCAATTTTATTGTTAATACTACAGATGTTGAGATGAGCTAAAGTGAGAGAGTTAGGTGGTTTGGTGAGGATGTGTGAGCTAGAGAGAGGGTCAATATCTGCAGTGTTATTTGGGCCTGGGTTGGGATGAATGCCACCATCTAGAAGGGAGAGTAGTAATCTTTTAATTAGATTTGAGGGTTTATGGAATATGTATAGTGATTTTCTGTATTTTTGAAAGAACTAAGTTATATGGACCTTCCTATGAAATTTTGGTAGTAGGTAGCTGGGAGAAAATGTTATGTCAACATAGTGTTGGGGCTTAGACTGGGAAGATATTTTTGTATGCTTAGAGAGAGTGTGAGATTTAATAGGGTTCAGGTATTCATAACAGGTTAGAAAGTATGGTATAATAAAGAGAGGAAGAAGTGAGAAAAAGAGAAGATGTTTTGAATATGTTGATATCTGTGAGGTATGCATTGTGGTAGGTAAGGTGAAAGATGGGGAATAGGTGGAGTAAGACCTGGTAGAGGAGTTAGGATGAGGTAGTTGTCAATTTTGTTTTATGTAAAGAAAATGTGGGGTGTGATAGGTTGTAATGGATGGGGAGGGTTGAAGTATGATAGGAGGTTAAGACGGGGGTGTGGTTAAGGCAGTATAAGTTTGGGATTCGCGGGTGGGATTTGGGGGCAGGGTAGGGGAGCGGAGTGAGCCTGTAGGGCGAATGGAGCGGGTTTACACAACTGAAGGAAGACTGTCAGAAAACAATCTGATGTAAGTTATTTACAAAGGTAAGTAAGTGTGAGTAGAGGGGGTGTAAGAAGGGGTAAATTGTATTCTAAGGTATGAATAGTAGTTTGAAGGAGTATGTATAATATGTCCCATACCCTATTAATACTTCTTTTTATCCATGTTGTATCTTGATTATATGTAATCACTAAATATGGGACCCCATCCATTGCTCCCACTGTTCTTCCATCTCTTTTCTCAGGTGCCTCAACTGTCATTAAAGGGAGGTACATTGTCCCCCATCCCTTCAAAATCTGTTCCTTGATTGGTACTATAAGGCTATCAGGGCATTTTCTCTCTGAAAACAGGGAATGCATATAATCCAACTCATGAATCAAGTCATCCCTTTCTGAGGTCATCTGGGCAACCCTTACAATCTGCCCCTTTACTATATTCCGTTTTTGAAATGGAGGGTGGTCACTCTCATAGTTTAAATAAGAACTGGAAAAACAATTTTTCCTGTAAACCCTTGAAATATACTTATTGTTAGTAAAATCTTTCATAATAGTTATATCCAAATAATGAATCCAATTTCACCTATCTTATGAGTATATCTCAAGAAATTTGTTGCGGAATTTAAAAATGTAAGAAAACCTGGAATCAATTTGCCTGGACCTTTTCAAACAAAAAAGATATCATCCAAAAAACAAAAAAACTTATGGATGTATCTGTTGTACACAGAATTAAAAACAAAATGGGTCTCCCAATAAAGCATAACAATATTTGCAAAAATAGGGGTGCATGAAGAACCCATTACCACCCCATCTTTCTGGTGATATATTTCTCCTTGGAAGAACAAAAAAATTATTCTTAAGCACTAACTCCATGTTTTCTAATTCTAGTCTAAAACCATTGGCTGAAAGAAATCCAAAATCTATGAGCATCAACTGAAACCATTCCAGTCCTATAGAGTGCGGAATCACTGAGAATAAATCTACCACATCTATAGTCAAAAACAAAACATCTTCCCCAAATTCTAAAGAACTTATTTTTGTTAAAAAATCCCATAAATCTATTAAAATATGTGGGTATTTTTGCTGGTATTGCTTCAATTTGGTATCAACAAAAATGGCTAAGGGTTGTGTCTTTGACCCTTCAAAGCTGACTATAGGGTGTAGTGGGGGTTGTTGATATTCTTATGGATCTTGGGGATCTAAAAGATATTTGGTCTTCAAATAATGGTGTAATTTTTCGTCAAACATGGTGTCAAGGAATGAATTAAATGTAGCATATCACAGGTTAGATATGATTTTGGATGATAATTTAAGTCAGGGGTTGATGTGTGGAGCATGCCAACAATGCCCTTTTATAGCTGATACTTCTAAAATTACTGTCAGTAACAGGAATAGACACATTACCTCTAAATCCTATTTTAATTGTGAAAGTAAGGGACTTGCTTACATTGCAACCTGTAAGAAATGTAAAGCATTTTATATAGGTAAGACGGAAAGGTGTTTAAGGAAAAGAATATATGAACATCTTTACGACATTAAGAGGGGTAACAACAGAAACACATTATATAAACACACTTTGAGCTGTGAATGTGCTTCTTACACTTTTTTTGTATTAGATGAAGTGGTAATGGATGGGGTGGTTCTTGGGAGACCATGTTGGAATACAGAGTGGATTACTGGCAACTGGTATTAGAAGCCAATAGGTGGCCAGGTTTGAATGACATGGTCTCCCTAGCCCCAGTTTTAAAATTAAGAGCAGCGAAGTTATGAATTTTACACACATGTAGTTTGAAATATTGTTCGACAAGATTGATTTTACTTGATTTTTTTTACATTAATTTATTCATTTTTAACATGCATTCATTTTTTTATATCCATCTGTTTATTTATTACAGGTTTTGAACGTGTATTTTTAGATATTTATTATGCTTGTATTTATTATGTTTTTTTAAATGAGTTAATTGAGTGTAATTAATCAATTATGGTTCAGACCAATGGGATGGTCTGGAAGGTGTATATAAGTGGGTTTGTTAAAAGAAGGAATTTATTCTGAAGAAGTCTCCTGTAGGGAGAAGAAAGCACTCAATCTGATTGTTTGTTAATAAAGTAGAACCTCATTTACTTATATTCATGTTGTGGCTTTGTGGATTACCAACTTAGGTGGGACAGCCTTTATAGGAACCTTGCTTGCTGAGTTTGGAGGTTTGGAGGTCATAAGATTTAGAACTTAATAACAGAAAGTACTTTGACAGAGAAAAAGAATTATATGAAAGAAATCAAGAAAAAAATACAAGAATTGTTACATAAGCAAATATATATCTTACAAAGAAAAAGAGAGGTGTTGAATTACGTATGTAGATTAGTAAACGAGGATGGTAGTGTAATGAGAGAAATAAAAAATGTAAAAGAAGAAATAGAAAGAACTCAGGAAAATATTATGGATAGTGGAGTACAATATGTACAACAAAAAAAGAAAGTAGTGAAAAAACATGGAAAGCAAAGAAGTTAACTTAAAAAGAGAATAAAGAGTTGGAAAAGGATATTTCTTTAAATAAGCTAGATAAAGTATTAAGACAAGTAAATATAGATTCATCTGCAGCACCAGATCAAATAGGGTATGAAATATACAAAAATTTAAGGGACTGGCAAAAAATACTTTTAAAGATTCTGAATCAATGGTTAAATGAAGTTTTTATGTATAAAGAATTGTGTGGTGGAATACTTAAATTCAAATGGAAGAAGGAAGATAGAAGTCAATACAAAAACTGGAGACTGATAGTATTGAATAATAATGATTATAAGATATTTATGAAAACGACACAAAAGAGATGTGAAACTAAAATGGAAATATTAAGGAAGATAGGATATATAGTATAAAGGTGAAGGGTTTCAAGAATTATTAATGAAAGAAAAATTGTGGATGATATTATGAACAGAGAAGAAGAAGGAAAACCATGATAGGAGACCTTAAGGCATTTGACACAACTGGAAATTAAATCTTATGGGTAATAATGAAAGAATATAAGATAAGTGAGAAAGTTAGGAAATTATGTATGTCAGCATGTAGCAATACTAAAGTAAAAATACTTGTAAATGACTGGTTAAGCCAAGAGGTACATAAGAAGAGTGAAGTAAGACAGGGATGTCCAATGAGTTGTTTATTGGTAGCATGAGTTATGACATAAATCGAGTATGCACGCTAGGCATATTCCTAGAAATGTATTGAAGGGTCAGCTCCTAAGAGCCATGAGACTACATAATAATAATGATCTGTTGAATGAAGTTTTTGACACCATGGCTAATGAACTATTCAGTAGGGGGTCACTCCTGTAATGAGATTGAGAGTATGGTCACAGAAGTGTGATCTTTAAGGGAGATATCTACTAGACATTATTTTTTCTGAAAATCCATGTAATGATTTGCAGACGGTTCCAACTAGACAATGTAAAAATCCTAGAATTGTGCTCAAGTGTTCAAGTGACATTAGTGTAGTCTGTGTTATTATTAAGAAGAATTGGTCAGTTTTGATGGCAGACCAGGATCTCAGGAAAGTCCTGGGTATGACACCAAGATTTTCTATTAAAAATAATAAATCTTTGAAGTGTCACTTGTGTTACAGACAGCAGACAACTGCTAATCATAGAGGCTTTGATTGCATAGTTACCTTCCCATGTAGCTCATGCAGCGCTTGTAAGTTCATTTGGATTACTCTGCATATTGACATCCGATTTCTGGCTGTAACATAGAGTTTCACTTTTATGTGAACTGTACAAGTAGCAGCTTGGTTTATCTTGCACAGTGCACAGCATGTAACTCTTTTTATGTAAGAAAAACTTATTGGACCTTAAAAGAGAGTGTTTTGGAACATAATAATGACATTAAAATGTTAAAATTAAATAGTGCACTAATAAAGCATGTTAGTGACTCTGGTTCTAGCTATTATTTTACATTTATTGTTTTAGAGTTGATAAATGTAAGTTTAAGGGGAGGGGATTTAATGACTAGAACAGAATACAGTAAACCTATATTGATTTTAGACTTACAAACGGACAAGAACCCCAGTTTGAATGGCTGTGTGTCTTTAAAACCATTGCTCAAGTCATGTGACTTATTCCATTGACATTATTGGTTTGTTCTAGGTTTTTAAATGAATGGAATAGTAAGTGTATGCATATGGTCTTAAGAGGAGTCTTTGCCATGAAAGCGCTTACCATTGCCTGAATAAACAGTTATTGTTTCTATCCAGCCGTGGTGGTCAACTGTTCTTGTTTTTACTTACTGGATACGGTGGATAATATCGACCTTTGCCCACTGATACTACTACTTTTTCATGTATCTGGAGGTCTCTATGCAACATTAAACCACTGCAGACCTTCTGCTCTCCCCTCCAGCCTAAACAGAAGCATTTTACCTAACACTTTTCCTTCTTCTGAACCTGAGTCCCCTCAGAGTACACAATATCTCATTTCAAATGCACACTACTGCTCATTATTTACTCTTTTGTCCTTTGTGAATACCCTAATTGGGTCTGTGATCAACCATCGAATGGAACTTCCATTGAACAGCTAAACATTGATCACTATCCATCGAACGTTCATTCAGTGAATATTCATTTCAAGAACAGGGAAAGTAACTAGCACCATTAGGCACCCTATTCAACCAAAGCCTGAGTACCGACTTCATCCCATACAAGTGGAGGATGGCCACTGTCATCCTTTTGCACAATGGTGGAGTGTCCACTGATTCAGGAAATTATAGACCCATTAGCCTAACTAGCCTGATCTGCAAGGCCATGGAGCAGATTATCATGGATCTCAATGACAAGAACATTGGCAACCTCCAGACACTCGATCCCACACAGTTTGGTTTTATCAAGGGAAGGCAATGCCTGTTAAATTTGGTCGACTTCTTTGAGACAGTCACCAAGGCCATGGATGAGGGGAAGACGGTGCACACCACCTACCTTGGCCAGGCCAAAGCCTTCGATGCTATTCCCCACTCCGGTATAATAGATAAACTCTTTCAGCTAGACGTCAATCCATATGTTACCAGATGGGTAGCAAACTGTCTCACTGATAGACCCCACCTTATCAAAATAGGGGCAGCCACCTCAAGCAGTAGACCTGTAACAAGCAGTGTACCCCAGGAATTGGGTTTGGGGTCCCTGCTGTTTGGGATATACCTTTCTGTGGTGCAGGCCAAACCCAGTGAGATATGGCTGACAAAGTTTGCAGATGACTGAAAGCTGGGTAATGTCATCAATTCCCCTAGTGATACGGTCATCCTCCAAGTGGGTCTCACCCAACAAATGACTGGTGCCAAACACATAGCCTCAAACTGAATGCCAAAAAAATGCATCATCATCCCCTTTGGGGAGAGTGATGAACGCACAGATTATAACATTGATAATAAGGTCCTAAGCACGCAATCAGTCATGAGGCACTTGGGCATCCATGTTGATAGCAAACTGACATTTGACCACCATACTGCCTCCATTGTATGGAAAGTGTTCTACATGGCCCACCTCATTAGTAAGGGTATCTCATCTAGGGACAAGGTGATCATAACATCCCTGTATTCTTCCCTTATAAGACCCATTTTTGAGTACAATGCCCCTTTCAGCATGTACCTTACAAAACATATGCAGCTGGTGAGACCACAGATGTTCCTCAACAGAAGAACCCAGGGCCTCAAACATCTACCCTACACAGATAGGCTAAAGACCTTGTCCCTATACTCAGTCTCCTAGGGAATCCTCAGAGGTGACCTCTGTCTGGCAGACAAAGCAATCTCAGACCTCACCCTGATAGGACTGCTGTATATCTGCAAGTCAAGCTCCACTCGAGTAACCCTCATGTGTGTCCTCAACCTGGTCTGTGACATCAGTAGGACTTGTTGGGGGGACAGATGTGTGTCCCAGAGACTCCCCCTTTTGTGGAATAGCCTCCCTCTCCAGGTGTAGCAGAGCACCTCATTATCCTTTTTTAAGTGGAACCTGGATAACTGGATGGGGAACAGAAAATACACCCCTGGGATTCCACCTGTGTCCCTGCTGGACAGTGGCACAGGGTGCTGACTTGTTGGAACATGGGCTAAATTCTTGGCTAGGCTTGTAAGTGCCTCAGGGCCAATAGCCTAGTAACTTCCTAGGATCCTATGAGTTTGTCATTACTTCCCTGTCTGCCCTTTTTCCCACTGTAGTGTAGTCTTAGAGTTGGTATATATTACTTGGGGGGTGTGGGGTGGCGGTGAAGTCCCCCACACTGGAGTGTGTGAAGGATGAAGTCCCCCACCTGAGTGAGTTTGAAATACAGTGGTGTGGCACACATGGGAGTGATGGCCAAATAGTTACTTTCCCTGTCAATGAAATGAACATTCACTGAATGAATGTTTGATGGATAGGGTTCAATGTTCAGCCATTCAATGGAAGTTCCATTTGATGTCTAAACATAGACCCCCCCCCCGTGAATCTGAGTAACACTTTATTGCAGTTTCGATCCACTATAGTCCATGACTCCCTTAGGCTTGCAGTGCTGAAGGTTCAGTTTATGTAAAAATAATGCAGTCAACTCATTTATTTCCAAACCTTCTGGTTTTGTTAAACATCATTTCCAGCTCAACGCATCCTTCCTGTTACTTTCTGTTACCTCCAATTCACTTCTTCTCACTATATGCATGTTGTACTCCTTTGTTGCCTTTATAAGTGGTGGTGGTGGTGGGCCTAGGTGGTTAATGAAGAAATCCATGGAGAAAATATCAGCCTCAGTGATCCAGGCTAATTCCCGAACATGGACTACCAGAATCAAAAGAAAGCCAACCTGCACATACGTGTCATTCTGTATGTATTACATCATTTGCTTGTACTCCCCTTTTACACTTAAATGAGAGAATATTTTTCTAAAAAAAACAAATCTGTCAGTCAGTAACAAAAATGAATGCAATTGTACTAGTGCTAGTTCAGACTGTAACCTATATAAAACTCAAAAAAAAAGTATTAGTAAAAATGTTATTATGTACCTTGTTTGTTCCTTTCTGTCACATTATATTTGATGGGTGAGACCATCCTACCTGATCCATCTTAAACCTGCATTTTTGGCTTGTTACATTAAACTGTCCCAGCAAGATCACCTACAATTTCAAATGAAGAATTATACAGGATCCTAGAGTGCACTCCCCAAATTTCCTGGTTTCAATATGGTGCCTCTCATTTCATTACTTTAAACAGTTCATCTTATTGTGCACTGAGACCACATGGGCAACAATAATGCTGTTATTCATGTATAGTACACTAATGTAGTTTTTGTCCACACTCATCTCACGTGCCTTCAGTATACACACACACACACACACACACACACACACACACACACACACACACACACACACACACACACACACACACACACAAAATACAAACATTGAAACTCTTTGCACCCCACCCCCACTGCTTTTACCATCTGTGGTTTTGCTTTCACTGAGGATTAAAGTTAGTCAAAAATGCCTATCATTAAGAGTTTCATAACTCTTAATGTTTAACAAATTGATGCTGATGGACTGCCTGTTGCAGTTAGTATTTTTGTCTTTCTGTCACTGTCTTGCACACACACACACACACACACACACACACACACACACACACACACACACACACACACACACACACACACACTGCTTGACTTGGAGATGAGGTTTCCAATGACACTATTGTATTCTCCCACTAAAACAAGCCTCTGTATTTATTTCTTCAACATGAGCCAGGACTGAAACAAGTAATACTGAAGTCAAGGGTGTAGCTAGGAATGAGTACATTTATTTCTGAGCATCTTTTGCAAATGTCAACACTCAAAAAACACAGAATTTTTAGAATTGTGTAAATGAATATTCACAGTATAGCTCTGCACAAATAATTCTTGTGCAAAAGGAATACACCTCTAAAACTAGCTTTTTATGGAAATAAATTGTAACAGTTGAAAATAACATGCTTCTTTCCATGTATCTGGGGGTATCATTTTGAGGGCTGAGTACATTTTTAAACTGACAAGTGGGTAGTGGGGGCAGCAACATTAGGTTTGAGTACAAAATGTAAATCTCTGGCTACAACCCTGACTAAGGTGTGTTTATCAAGAGTAGATTATCCACTGTCCTTAGAGACTACCTTTTTGACATCCTTTGACACCCAACATGTCCTAGCTATGAATTTGTTATCAGGATTTCTTACCACACAATGCTATTGAAGTAGAGATAAGATATTCTTTTAAGGTTTTCAAATATTGGAGTTTAAACCCTATATGTATTCCAAAGGACAAAGAGACAAAATTACTTTTTATGTACTTCCTAGAATTCTAGATACACAATTCAAGTTAATACATTAAACCTCCACTTTGGTTTTAAATGGCTACTTTTAAAGAATGGCATTTGCTATCAAATTAGCACCTAATTCAAATAATTAAATTATGTATGGGAGAGCATACAATTCTTACAAGTCCTGGTTCTCTTATTTCTGCTATGCATCAGATTGCACAGTTCCATCAATCGGTCCAAACATAAGAGAACTTCAGTTAGAAGTTTGCAAACATGTGCAAAAGCTCTGCATCTATGCAGTAACTCAAAGGGAAGGCATCAGTATTTATATGGAACTTTGTAGGTGGATTCACAGTGGTGGCACAGGAATGGATGTTCCCTCCTTTTAAAAGTGGGTATCAGTTGCCTGGTAATTTATCAGACCACCTACACCCCTTGCTTTCTACAGTTTCAGATCCTCCACTTGTTTGTCTTTTCAGCTTTTCTCAGTTAGGGGTCGCCACAGCAGAACTCCGGTTCGCTAATGATTGGCAGTAGATTTTTTTAGTGCCAAGTTGCCAGCCCAATGCCAAATCTTTAGCGAAGGCACGCCCATTCATGCATGTCTTTCGGAGGCCACTTGACTGCGGGGAGGACATGCAGACTCCACACAGAAGGCACTCAAGCCGAGAATCGAACAGGAGAACCTCTTGTTGTGAGGCAACAATACTACCGCTGTACCACTGCAGCTAATATTCCTTTATCATCTGTGAGCATAAATGACTTGACCAACTAAGTTTGCAAAATGCATGCAATAAACACTATTTCAGATTAAGGCCATGTGTCAGATGGGTATGCTTACAGGAATTTTCCAATGCTGAGGCACTGCTCTGATCAGTTAAAGCCAGTGCAGCAATAACTGACTAGTTCCTTCTTAAACAATAGTAGTTCTTTATTTATATCAAATCCTTTTTGCAAGCAGTACCATTGTAAAACCATAACACAAGAAAACTTAGAAAATATAGTCTATACTATTATTTTTATTTATTTATTTAGTTTTTTTTTTTGCATTCTGCAAAATGCATGAAGAGTACACAATGTGCAATTTCAAGAGCTTTGTTTAATTTACTTATACATTTTTTTTCTTTTCTCGGGCAGCCCCACAAATGCACTACTTAGGTTTCTGTCTGCTTTTGCTAACCCTGTGTTTCTGAAGGTTAGCCAAACAGTGCACTTATGCTGTGCCGACAAGGCTATAAGAAAGTTAAAACATGCATGTCCACTAAAGGGTCATTTGCATATATCTCATGTGCTTCTAATACAAGAGGTTTAAGATATCCCACAGTGGAAACTCTGGCTTGGCTAGATTTTTTTTTAGTTTTTACTGATTGGTTCTTCACATTTGGAAAGAATTCAAACAAAAGTGGGCGAGTCATGCAAGAAAGAACTGAACAGACCAAAAGAAGAGTACTTTCTCTTAGGAACTGAGGGCATGCATTACTGTAAGATGTAAGGAAGTGCAGGCTACATGACTACATTAGGAGGAGGAAATGTGATAACATGATGTGATCATACATCTCTGCCCCAAGCAGAATGTGGACGAAAATCCTATCCTACTGCATCCACATCTCAGAGCAGGAAGTTCCTGACTTAAATGGGCAAATCAAATAGTGACTTTACACTACATTTTCCCTATAGGAAGAGACAAGAGGAAGTGGAAACTGTAAAGTACTAAATCCTGAATGGCCTTAAAGTGGGGACTGGCTAAGGTGGTCATCAGGAAGAAAATAAAAGTGACAATTTATTCCTGGTAGCACACAGAAGTAACCAACATAAGATTTCAAATCCAACAGAATATAATCACTGTATATAAAGCTCTGGAGTTAAGTCTGTATCACCCAGGGGCCAAGGGTGTGTTTTTGTTAATATGCGTACCTCAGCCAATGCCGCTGAAAAGTGATTACAGTTCTTGTGCATAAGATGGTAAGCATTCCCTTTGTATTCCTTCCCGAGCTCTTCCATAATCTTATCCACATCTTCCTCAGTGAAGTCAGTTGTGCCCAATGCAATTGATTCTCTATGAAAAAAAAGGAGATTTAGAAACACTAGAACTAATAAGCAGCAATCATAAGAAATACACATTTCAAGATCTTTAACAAAAGATAGCCAGTCTCCAATATTTTGGCATTATGTAGCTATAAAAGCAAAACAGCTGTAAATGGGATGCTACTTTTGTTGCTGAAATTAAAAAAAAAATCTGCTAATGATAGTCCAAAGTTACCTGTTGTGATTGTTTTACAAGTATGTCTGAGTTTTGCTTCAGTAGTATGATAACAGCTTGATGTCTATACTTTCTCACACTTGGAGCTTAGGAGAGGGCATCCTCATCTTCTACCAGTACAACACCCTTATGTGTAGCACTGTGACACAGTGTTAAGATCTCTGCCTTACAACATCAGTGTCTCAAGTTCAATCCTAATCTCCTATCACTGTCTACATGGAGTGTACAAGCTCTCCTTGTAGCTGTATGAGTTTCTTATTGCTACAATAGTTTCCCTCTTAACTGCTGAAAACACTCTGGATGATTGGCTACACTATCTTGCCAAATGCATGTTACAAGACTGACTTACCAATATGTTGACTCTTGCAATATTGAGACCACAACATAGACAGATCAGATACTTGAGAACCCACAATATCAATAGTCCATAACATCAGCCAAATTAAATTAAATAAAAGCACAGCAAACACTGCCTCACCTCATATGTTTGGAGCTGCGCTAAAGCAATGATGGATGTGATGAGGTGCTGTTTTGGCAACACCAGCAGCATGTAAGACATTACACTATCCCAAACAAGTGAAAGAGGTTTTATTAGTGGATGGATATGTTTATAATCTTAAACAGAAAAATAAACCAAGAGAGTACTAGTCCTGCTGATACAAAATAACTGTTCATTGTAAGGACAGAGAAGTAACAGAAACTACAATGTTTAATGAGGAACAGCAGCAAAAAGTAGAATGGGTTGTCGACAAGCTTAGGGAGCCTATAACAAGGAAGCTAACAAGAGATCATGTAGTGGTACTAGAAATATTTCAAACATTTTCTGAAAGTCTGTATAAACCAGAGAAATATGAAAATCATGAAAAGGTACAAATGGAACTGTTTATGGAAGAATTAAATATGCCAAGGTTAGAGGTAGATGAAGCTCAATTACAAACAGGATAGGAGGAGATGAGATAAAAATTGTGATGTGTAACCAATCCACAGGAAAGTCTTCAGGAATAGATGATATTCCTGTTGAAGTTTCGAAGCTAGGAGGGAAAAACTGATAAAGATCTGGAAGGTTTTGTTTAACAGTAATTTAACAGGAGGAGAAGCATTAACATCCTGGAAGAAAGCGGTGGTGGCTGTAATACCTAAAGAGGGTAAAGCACCATCAGAGACAGCTTCATACAGGCACATTTCAAACCTAAACCATGATTATAAAGTGTTTATGTCTATAATAGCTAAAAGAATGGCAAAAGTGATGCCAACATTGATACATATGGATCAGTGTGGTTTTATGGAGGGGAGGCAAACATTTGACAACATTAACAGAACATTGATGATACAGACGGAAGCAGAATGTAAGGAAATGCTACTGTTGTTGATAGGTTTTGATGCATTGAACATATTTGACAGAGTAAGCTGGGAGTTTATGAGTATGGCAATGGAAGCATTTGCATTCCATGATAAAATTATAAGGTTGATTAGGAGGATATATGAGGGATCGGAGGCGAAAATTAAAGTGGGTGGGTTCCTCTCTGATAACTTCTGTTTGAGCAAAGGAACCAGGCAGGGGTGTCCTCTTTCCCCCTTTGTTATCTGCATTATATTTGGAACCACAGGCAAAAAATAAGGGATTTAGAAATTTAAGGATATAATTTGTATTATATTCAAGAAAAGCTGGCTCTATTTGCAGATTATATCATTTATTACCTGGTAAAACTAGAAAAGGACATTTCAGTGTTGTGCAACATTTTGAGACAGTTTCAAATCTTTTCAGGATACAAAATTAATGAAGTTGAAACAAAGGCAATAGCTGTAAATTATGTACCCACACATGAACTGGTTCAGTAATATCCATATTTATGTAGACATGATAAAATGAAGTAGCTGGGAGTATGGATTAAAAAGGATTCGGTTGTGGCAGCTAAGGATATGTGGGAAGAGACTAAACAAAAGATAAAAACTGAGAAACTGGAACCTCTGTTTTATGGATATGGATAGAAAGATACAAGCAGTTAAAATGTTTTTATTCCCTTTACTTTTAGACACAGGTCAGGCATATTTTTAATCAACCAGAGGAAAAGGTGTGGGTAGCAATTAATAAAGAGCTGAAGGATTTTATCTGGGAGGGGAAAATGTCATGAGTCAAGTGGGATAAGCTGATTTTACCAACAGAGCAAGGTGGCCTGGGATTACCTGATTTGAAGGGGTATTTCAGAGCTACACAGTTAAGGCTTCTATATATAGCACAAGCAGAAACTTATAATTTAAAGTGGAAAGGGATGATGATGAAACGGGGGAAGTTTAAGAAGCAAGAAGAGACTGGGATTTTGGATGCAGATCATTAAGGAGAACAACAATAACCATATAAAATATATTCATAAAGTAGCAGAAAGAATTCTAAGAACTAAGCCAACACAGTAATGGAGAAAGGAGATTCTGCCAATAGGGATAACTGCAATTAGGGATACAGCCAATACACAAGAAGGGGCTGGAATTTATTGGAGATATCTGGCAAAAGAACCAAGGTATTTGAAGTAAAATAATTAGAGGCAAAGGTAACAGAATGAAAAGAGGCCAAGAATTTATTTGGACTGCAGGCTAGAGATTGATATCAGAGTATAGGCAAAGAGAAAGAAATAGGGGAATCCTAAGTGAAAGACCAGCACTGGTAGAATTTTTAGACAGATCTAGAACAGAAGCTGCTGTTACAAAAGGAATAATTAGTAGACCTTGAATCCTCACCACTGACACTGGAGAAAAATGTTGACTTGGAATACAAATGGATACACTCAGTATTTCCAGATGCAGACCTCTCTGTATCAACCACAATTTCCATTAAGAGCACATAGGGAACACCATCAGCCTGGGGTCTGGATTTCTCTATCTGTCTACCACCAGGTCCCCAATAAGACACCCGACTGCCACAGCTTCAGAGTTAAGTTCTCAGCCAAGTGTCCAAACCAAGCCCTCCACCACTCTGTCTGTGAAACCAGTGCTTCAGGTCCCTGCCCAAGTAGCTCACTCACACACACACACACACACACACACACACACACACACACACACACACACACACACACACACACACACACACACACACACCTGGCAAAGGTCAGCACAGGTTTAATAGCTAAGCCCCCTTCTGCTGAGACTACAAGGTAGTTATCACTACCACCAGGCACTACAAAGTCAGCTACCTAAGGCTCTTACTGAGTAAAATCATTATTAATACAAATGGTAGTTTGACCAGCAGCAAGGCTTTCAGGAGTGGTCAGAGTTATCACTAAATAAATATATGAAAATATTCTCAAAACTTTAAATATATTTAATAATAAATAATAAAAGAACATGAAAACACTAAATATCTATTTACAGTAAACACCAGAGTTTCAGTCACAGGAAATATTGAAAATAACAGCTGAAAAGTTTCACACAGTTATAGAAAAACAGTATTTAGCTAATCTCATTATCTATTCTTGATTGACTAAAATAATTACTGTTCTAATTACTGACTAGAGCAAGGCAAAATAATGTGGGTGAGTGGTCCTTGTTTTCAGATCCAAGATAGAATTCTGAGAGCAATTTCCTACTAATATCTAAACATTTCAGAGCTATTTACACAATGACATCACATCTGGTCATCTGACTCTGTTTCCCACACTCACCAATTCCAGTAGCTGGCAGGATTTCAGCACCCATGTGCCACCATACACAAAGAGCTCTGCCCAGATATGGTGCAGCTGCTGGAAGTCACAAAACCATAACACCATTCCACACTTCTCACAGGAGCCACAACCCATTCTCTAGCACAGCCATTGTTTCTCTGGCTTCACCCAAAACTGTGGGACATCATCCCCATGGCTCAACCCATAAAGTAATTTAATTTCAGATATATTTTGAAGCTTAAGATTAATCTCCCCACTTCCAGTCCTCTGTTAAAACATATACATTCAATTCAGCTACAATAATGCATGTACATTTCTTTTCCTTCTAGGGCACACTGTTGACACCTTTCAACACAAGCAAACCTCACAGACACATTTCCAGCACAAGCACCTGCACAAATCAGTCTGACATACAAATGACATATAATAATTTACAAAATTCCAGCTGGCTGTGTTGGCACACATCACACATCCATCATTCCACCACTGCCAGCAAGGCTGATATCACCTCCCGTCATCACAGAGCTTATAAAATATTGCATGATAACTATAAGAATCAATCAGAGGAGGTTAGAAAAGATTGAGAAGAGAGATTGGATAAGCAATTCACAAAGAAACAATGGGGGGATATATGTATATGTATGTCTCCCCAATATGCAACAAAGTCTAGAAGATTTAGGATCTTTGCTTGGAAGTGTTTACATGGATATTTTTATACCCCAAGCCGACTCCAAAGAATTTTTTCTCAGGTAGATATCAAATGTTGAAGGTATGATAGGGACGAAAGAGATAATTGAGAATATATTTTCTGGGAATGTAATGAGCCGGCAGACTTTAAAAATTCCCTGCAGACTGCTCTGTCAGAAATACTGAGTGAGCAAATTGGTTTGACTAAGGAAATTATTTGTTGAGTCATGATCCAGAATCGGAATTGCCTGGACATAATAAGACCTTGCTGAATCTAACTATGGTGTCTGCCAAAAAAGCAATTACTAGGAAATAGAAATCAAAGTGTAAAACAACTATACTAGACATAGTGAATTTAGTAACAGAGATAAAACAACTAGAAATCAGACCATTAGAAAAGGGTAAGAGCAAAATACATAGAAAAAATTGAAAATGTGGAAACAATACATGCAGACAAAGAATGAGGTTTAAAAGAAGGCAGGATTTGAATGAGCTATCTAATGTCAGGCTGAGAGTGACTGGATAGATTATAAGTGATGTATAATGTTTGCAACTAAAATGTAAATATGATTTGTTTTTATTCATATAAATGTATGATTGTCTATGTCAAAAGTGATAATTTAATAAAAATATTTCTTGTTTAATAAAAAATATATATATGCTTAGACAGCAACTCAAAAAGTCAACATCTTCCACCATACCAGTTATGTCAATGAGGTGCAGAGGTACATAACTTGCAATGAGTTAAAACAATGAGCATAACTGTA
Source organism: Protopterus annectens (assembly GCF_019279795.1). Classification (NCBI taxonomy): domain Eukaryota; kingdom Metazoa; phylum Chordata; order Ceratodontiformes; family Protopteridae; genus Protopterus; species Protopterus annectens. The sequence continues at coordinate 216,647,862 of NC_056737.1, forward strand.
GAGAGACACTGATTGCTTAGTGGTCAGCTACATGCTGGCCTGTACATCCACAGAGAGCTGCATTGTTCTATCCATTTTGAAAACAATCCTACAGCCGCTGAACAGGGTATGCAAGAAAAGGTGATAACAAGTATCAGACAAGAGGTGTCCTTTGAAAGTTCAGTAGTAGAGGATTTTCTATTAACAGAAGGGATATTTTTGCATGAAGAGATGTCCAACAGTAGTAGTGGTAACTTTGTACTGGTTATGTGCAAAGACTTAAATCTAAAAGAGCCAAGCCATTCTACTATTTGGTATATTGATGGCACTTTCCTCACTAAGGGGAATGTCTGCAGTCACTTGTACAGTATTCATGAATTCATAACATATTGTAGGAGCACTGCATCCATGCCACCTGTGTATTGCCTCATGAGTAAAAAGCCATTAAATGGGTATAATTATCTGTGACAGTGTGTCTTTGACATGCTGTAGGCACACCTGCCGAACTCTACTGTATAATATGTTCTCTGTGACTTTGAAGTTGCACGACTGAAAAACATATATCTAAATATCAATGGTGCTGTGCCGAAGGGTTAGTTACCACTCCCATTTTAGTATCTTTGGTGCAATGTTCAAAGTGTAGGATTCATGCCTATAAATGGGAAATGGAGCAAGTTGCAAATGGCAGTTAAAAAATTGGTGACTCTAGCTTTTCTAGATGAGCGTGACATTAAGCAAGCATTTTAGCATCTCAGAGAAAATTTTTTCTAAAGAAGGCAAGGAGTTATTAAAACATTTCAAAGATTGGTACATATTGGGGAGCTTTCAACGAGAAGTGGCGTATCAGCTTGTTTTCGGCACCTTTCTGGAATGTGTCCATTCTGAATCCACTCATGTTACCACACACACAGAATAGTGTTAAGACATGTTACAGGAGTACTACTTGTCTGCTAGGTCAGTGAGTTAGTACAATGAAGGGTCAGAATGTGTGCGGCCTGTCCAACTTTGCCAAAGAAGAGACATTTACAGGAATGCATAGCACAGTTTCAGAATGTCCTACAGTGTAAATGGGAGTATTTTATATAAGATATTTTAAACGCCATTGATTTGAACCTTAAAATCTGCGCAGTGCTATTTTTATGAACTTACCATGATTTTTTTTGTTTGTGCACCACCTAGCACCTGTCCTATTTTCATATATAACTACATGTATTACACTGGTTCATTTTGCAGTTACTACAGATTGAATGGCTAACATTATGGTGATAGCTATCCTCATGTTTGCATATTTTACTTTATATACTGGCAAAAACATAGGATTCTGACATGTTTACATTTTACTTTTATTTCATATTTTAGAGAAGAACTTCATGTCTCTATGTCTGCATCGCTGTGTTGTCCAGGATGTCCTTGTGCTTCTGTCTTGCTATTATTTGATATTATAGGCTTTTAATATTGTGGGTTTTTGATATTGCAAGGATCAGCATTCTGGTAAATTCATCTTGTAATATAGACCCATTCATGTATATAAGTATATATCTTGTACATTTATTTACCTTCACCGTGTAATCTGGTTTGTGTCTAAAAATAGCTCAAGAAGGAATTGTTCATGACCCTGTTTAATAAATAAAAATAATAAAAGAGCAGGCATAGTGGAAGTGCTCTGCTTTACCTTGTTCATGTGTAGATAGTAATGGAAAGTCAGTGGTGCCATTATTAAAACAATTTTATGGAGTGCATGGTGAGCATATCAAACATTTTTTTTTTCCAAAGGCACCCTCACCTTTTGCACATCTCTGACACTCCTAAATGTCCGGCTCCTGTATTGAATTTCTGTCAGCCAGTATCCAACCCAGACTACCTGCCATACATCCAGAGGTACCTTGGTGTGCCAATGGCTCCATTTTGCGTGCCTTGTCATTCTGAACTGATAGGGTTTTCCTTATATTCACACTGCCTGCTGCTAATGTGTGTCATAAAAAGACCATTCCATGAGCTATAGGATACAAGGTGTACCAGAATGCTGAGAAGTCTTCCCCAGTTGTCCCGAAAGATTTCTCTAAACTTGGATAATGATATGTTCATCTGATATGCTGATATAATTTGTGCCTTTTGTGTATGAGCCTATGCCAGTTTGCACAATCTCAATAACTAACAAAGAAGAAATACAGAGCAATATATACTACCCAAGCCATTAAAGTCAGCTTAAAGGAATGTGACAGTGTATCACAGTTTGAATAGCCTCACATATTTATTCAGATAGTTAGCATTTCGAGGACATGCTAAGTGGCAGCTACTGGTAAGGCAGAACTGGTGCACAAACTCAAGTAACATATGCAATTAAAATCCCCGACACAGTCAGCATAGAAAAGTGAACTTTGTTAAGGGTTAAATGACTAAGGTCAGAGACTGATGCCTCGATGTGGCTGATTGTCTATTCAGAGTGTTATTTATTTATTTGTTTATTTGAATAAGATTAGTGGAGTAACACACTGATCTACAAAAGGACCCACTTCAGGTATAACCTACATAGTCAAAGGAGAATAATAAAGCAGTGCAGTAAAAAATCCAGTACGCAGAATAAAGCTGTTATAGTTAAATAAAACAGCAGTTTAGAACTAACTGCATAAATACCACTACAGCTAGGTTTATAAATAAAATAAAAGTTATATAAAAATGGAAACTACATAATAAAAATATTTTTCACACATAGCTCATTATTTTTCTTTTATATAAAGTAATGATTCTGACTTTGTAAAAAACTTTGTTACTGGTGCAGCAGTTTTATATCGCATATGCGCCTCCTTAGCTTTGCTGCAATGCAAGTGTTCCTCATATCTACTCATTAAAGTACACTGCATGGATTATGCCTTGCAGTGTGCAATTGCAAAAGGTTATGATAATGTTTCTAAGAGTCAGAACTGACGTTCTTTCATCACTGAAAATTAAATATAAAACAAGTCTCGTCTGGAAAAGATTCCTTTCCTTCTGCCAAGATTATTTGTGTTCTTTGCTGCTGCTAATATTGAAAGACACATGGCCCATTTCTACAAACAGGGATTAAAGGTGACCAATTATGTTTCTTCAGTGTGTCTAATGATCTTATCAACCTGCAAGTGGCCAAAGATCAATAAAAAGAATGCACTGTCAAAATTAATCAGTTCTGTGGTTCGCAGATAACTTTGAAAACTGACTCTTCCTTTAACCCTGCCTCATTATCCCACCTCAGTGTTACAGCAAAGGGCTAGTGTTTATAACACTCCAGGAGTCACGAATCAACAATGGTGTTGACTCACTGCTGTAACACTTAGAATAGGAGGAAACAGGGGGAATCGAAGATGAGTGACAGTGCCTCAAAACAGCATGTGTGGAACTTGACCCATGTGACAGAGGCAGCTGCTAAATGCTTTATCCCAGCATAAACCACTGGTCAACACATTCATCTGGCAAATAAATGCAAATTCATGTTCAAATGGCTCATATCTAGGAAGGGATGTTCTTGTTTTTAGTGCAAGAATGTCACAAAGGTAACACTAAATATCACTACCCTAAGGTGCAACATGAAAGAAAATCACAACAGGTAAACAACTGTTTTTACTGCATTGCTAACAGCACTTTTTGCAGATTGTCAACCTTTGAGAAACAAGGGATGGGGAAAATATGGTAGTAGTTCTGTGCCAGATTCATTAAATCACAGTCTACGGGTGAAGTCTGGCTTGAGGCCCAAACTTCTGTTATGTTCCCAAACCTCATGTTGCCATTTGTGGCTCAGTGCTTAAGATCTCTGCCTCAAAGTGTCAGGGTATGTGGTTCAATCCTGAATTTTGGTCAATGTCTGTGAAAAGTCTGGATTTTGTCCTACTGTCTTGTATTGTCTGGGTTGATAAGCTACTCGAAAAGTCCATGTTATATACTTACTCTTGTGGACAAGGTTGTGCCTCAAGAGGGTTAAAACAGGCTAGTTCACTTACTTGATAAGCAAGTTAGTAAAATAACATACAAATTGTTTTTCCTACCTAATTGTTAGAGAATCTATACAGTTTGCCAAGTGTCATCCTATTTAGACTTAAGCTATGATTTATTTTCAGCTCTGGCCCACCAGTAGTATAAAAAGGCATTTCATAAAAACAATACTGAATCTAAGCATGTTGTAAGAAAAAAAGGTATTCTGCAGATGTTACTGTATATAGTTCTAGGTACTCTTTTGTTGTTCTTCTTTCGGCTTTTCCCAGTTAGGGGTTGCCACAGCGGAACTCCGGTCCACTAATGATTGGCAGTAGATTTTTACGGTGCCAAGGTGTCAGCCCGATGCCCAACCTTCAACGAAAGCATGCCCATTCACGCATGTCTTTCGAATGCCACTTGACCATGGGGAGGACATGCAGACTCCACACAGAAGGCGCTCCAGCCAAGAATCGAACGGGAGAACCTCTTGCTGTGAGGTGACAATGCTACCGCTGCACCACCATGGCTTACTACACACTATAATTCATGATATTTCTGATTTATTTAGATAGAATGTGTGACTCTGAACAAGAACCTTGAACAGACAAGTGCCTCTGGGTTGCCCCCGAAAAATGATGCTTTTGTTCAGTGGGCTTACCCATTAAATAAATGTACAAGATAAGTAAATGAATGACTGAATGAATGGATGTACTTCAATACATTGAGTATGCCTGGCTACATCCCTGACTACAATATCTCTGCCTCCTTGCAGTGCTTCCTGGTATCCAGAGTAGCATTAAGCATAATTGTTATGTTAGTTCTATTATTCTGTACCAGATGTGTGAAGATTGGGGGGGAGGGTTATGAAAGAATGCAAGTTCCATTTGAAGTGGTAGAATAAATTACTGGAGGAGGCTACCAAGCTCTGTTTAGGTTTAGAAAAAGACATCTAACCAAAAATAAAACAAAAATGTCTTACTTGAATTTAAATGTTTCTCCAAGCTCTGTGGCATTCCCAGGCGTAATTTCAAATATTCCACTAAAGGGATATGGGTGACCTCCGTAGGCAAATTCTGAAAACAGGAAAAAAAAAGTAGCCATAGATTACGGGGGAACAAATACCATGGACTAAACTGTTCGATACACAGCATTTAGACAAAACTATAATAAACTTGTTTTTTCTCCTCATTCCTTTGTTCTTTATTGTTATTCACCCTTTTATGTCAATAATAATTGCTTGGCTTACCCTCAATGTATAATTAAAAAAACCCTCTGAAAACTGTCCTGGCTGTTAGGAAACACTAAGATAGAGCACATACCTTAAATTAAATAACAAATAATGTTTAATAAAAGTTAAGGGCTTTCGTCTCAACAAAGACTTCTTCAGAAAAGTACAACAAACACATTCAAACTAATTTATATACCAAGTTCAAAGTTCATTGGTAGGTCACATTTCCTTTTTTGACATCATTTCATTCAATGTGTATTTGCCTAACACAATTCATTCAAAAACCCACAAAGTACGAAAAGCACCCTAACAAATACATAAAACGTGTACTTATCAAAAAAACAGTTAGACAATGCTCAAAATATTCAAGCTAAACTAATCTTTGACTAATGAAACTCTAATAATTTTTTTGTAAATAAAAAATAAAAAATAAATAAATAAATAAATAAAAACTTGCATTGACAGGGGACATATATAATGCACTTAACTTTGTATTGCAACTTTGCTGACGATAATTTTAACACTGTGGCAATGGAGTCATCTTCATTTAATCTCAGAGGATTACCGACATTTAATTTTAGCTGACATAAAAGTTTGTGGTATTTAGTTAATGTTTCCCATTGTCCACTGTTCAGATCACAGAGCACCTGTTCTAATACAAAAAAATACAAATACATTATCATTACAATTTAAGGACTGCCTATACGGTGTGTTTGTTTCTACCTTATTCTTAATATCATTCAGGTGTTCGTAAATCCTTTTTCTCAAAGCCCTTTCCGTTTTTCCTACACAGAATGACAGCCATACCTTACAGGATGCCAAATAAATCACCCCTTGGCTAAGACAATTAAAATACTTAGTACCCTTCAACTCATGTCCCTCATTTGAAAAGTGAATACTATTGCTGTTCAATACATACTGCCACTGTTTAGAATTACCACATTTTTAGGTCCTCTTAGGTGTCTTGTTTTCTTTATGTTTGTTTTTTGTCCTTTTAAAAAATCTCTTTATCATTGTGCCCTGTCTTATAAGGAAAAGTAAGAGGTTCAGAAAAAACTCCTAAACTGCTAGGCAGTTTTGAACATCTGCCACCATCTAGTCATAATGTTCTGTGTGGCCTTTGTTTCACTGTTATATTTAATAGTAAAGGACCTGACATAAGTTCCTTTTCCTTCAGGGTCCTTCATAACATACATTCTGCTCTTCAAAATTTCCCTTAGAACTAGACAGTTTTTTAGTTTTAGCACTCAAATCTGTTTCTTTGAGCTCAGCACTTGTTCAGAACTCATTGTAAGCAATAAATAAGCTACAAATTACTACAGCACTCAACTTTCCTCACTCGTCTAGAGGAAAGCAGTTTCTAGTACTTAACAAATAAGCACCTATCCATGCAGGTCTAAAGGTCAGCTCCCGATGTTTTCTCCTGTCTACCTGATGAATCTGTGCATCTTGGGGCAATGCACCAATTGCCTCATCTGCACAGACAACCCTCTCCTCCTACCACCCAACACTACAATCTGTGAGAGATGCACTTATATAGCCAAACTGGAAGCAAAGCTCTCTTCACCCATGACTGGACTAGACAGTGAAGAGGAGAAGGTAAACACTTGCATCACACCACACTCATCACATACTCCCTCAAAACACACACATATAGGAACACAAAACACACACCTACATTCACGGAGGCTCTCAACAAAAATATGCTCAAGCAACAGAGACCTCCAAAAGCAGAAACACAAGCAACCTCCACCCCCCAACACAACCCAAATGACACATAGCCCACAAACTCAGTGTGCCACTCAACCACAGCCCATAAGGCATAACAACGTACCCAACAATCTAGTCATAGGTGACTCTATAGTCAGGCACACTGATGTTCCACTCACTAGTCTAAACAAGGAGAAAGTTACTGTCAGCTGTCTGTCGGGTGCCAGGATCTACCACATAACGAATGCACTCAGGTCACTCCACAACAAGTACAAACATGACTCTGTCATTGTCCGGGTTGGTGTGAATGACCTGAGACGTACCTCCTTGGATTACATGAAAAGAGACATGGAGGAACTGTCCAATCTTGTAGCCCAGGCAGGTATGACCCTAGCCCTGAGTAGCATCCTGCCATCACCCAGAATGATACCACAGTACAAGGACAAAATGATCAACTTCAATTGGCTAAGCTTCTGGTGTCATTCTAAGGGGATCCAGTATCTGTCTACCTGGGATGACATGATCGACAGACCACGATGCTTTGCCAGAGATGGCCTGCACCTGTCATCCTTGGGATTCCAGATACTGGCTAAGGCTCTTGCCACCCCTATAGTGCCTTTTTTCACTACCGTAACAGGTACAAACAAGCAAAATCTGGGGGTAATGCTACTCAATGCTAGAAGCGCTGAGGCCCAAAGGGGTATTTTCAAGTGTTTTTTTTTATGAAGTGGAGTGAACATTAAATACTTTTTACTGCATCAAGAGGTCTTTGTGGGCTTTTTCCAAGTGCTTAGTGGATTTTTGAATTCGTTTTGGTTGAGTAAGTACTGTAGCCCAGTTTGTTTGCTGGTTCAGTGCTAAAAGTCTAAACCTCAAAATGCATTCACTCGAGGCACTCCTTAAAATGGAGAACATCGACATCTGTGCAGTGACAGAGACCTGGTTCATGGCTTCAGAGAGCACCCCTGCATTACCAGGCTATAATTCATACCACACCTTTCGGCCACCTAACCTGGAATGAAACACTAAAGGCAGAGGTGTGTCCATATTCATTAAGGATATCCACACCTCCAGGCTAGTTGCTCAGCATAATGCTTCCGAGATTATCCAAGTGCAACTAATTCTGGGCAAGACCGCAATCCAAATTGTAACTTGCTACATATCCCCCACCATGCCCCATGATTCCCACTCCTCATTTCTTGATACACTGGAAAATATTAGGGTACAACCCAACACCCTAATAATGGGAGATTTCAACTACCCCACATTAACTGGGAAAACTACTCATGTACCAACCTTTTTGCTCAACATTTTCTGGAATTCATAAATTCCAAAGTCTTGGATCAACTTATCTACACCCCCACCAGGGGCATCAATATCCTAGACCTGGTCATTACCAACATGGGAAACCAGTGTTCCACACCAGAGGTCAGTTCCTCATTGGTCAGATCCGACCACAGGCTAATCACCTTAGACATCCACATCCTGCACCCAGCCCTCCCAATTAGGGAAACCACCGTAAAAAATTTCTCCAAAGCCAACTTCACACTTCTTAAGACAGAAGTTGCAAACTTCACAACACCCATGCAGACGGACAATAGAGGTACAACTGCGGAATCGTACACAAATGCACTTTATAAGCACTCACACGAGTGCATGGATCATGCTATCCCTAACAGATCCAAGATGGTATCCTCCAAAAAAACGAAGCCAATCTGGTGGTCCCCTGCCATAAACAAACTCTACAACAGAAGAAAGAAACTGTTGCAAAAAACAGTAAAATCCCATGATTGGACTAACTCCCTGCTCAGCCTCAGAAAGAAGCTGAGATCCCTCATAAAATCCTCCAAAGCTAGTTATGAAAACAAAATCACCACTGATGCTAAAGACAACCACAAAGAATTCTATAGCTATGTCAAGAATCTCAATGGCAACCCTCAGATCTTTTCTGAGTTACAGCACAATGGCACTAAATATACAGAACCAACTGATAGTGCCAACATCCTGGCAGATAGGTTCAGTGCTAACTTTACCCCCGTCTCACCCCCTAAAGGGCCCATCTCTATACCGGAAGAATGCAAAGTTCCTGTAATCATGGCTGCACAGGTAAAAAGCGCACTCTCCAAAGTCAAGAACACTGCATCCATGGGACCTTACAACATCCCAGGCTGCATTCTACATGAACTACAGAATGAACTGGCACCCTGTTCAATCATAGCCTCACCTCAGGCTTTGTGCCCACTGAATGGTGAGCAGCGACGGCTATCCCACTCCACAAAGGGCGAGCCACCACGGACACCGGGAACTACTGCCCCATTAGCCTAACGAGCTTGGTCTGCAAGGCCATGGAATATATCATCATGGAACTTATAAATAAAGACATTGGCAATCTCCAAACTCTGGAACCCACCCAGTTTGGTTTGTAAAAGGAAGATCATGTCTCCTAAACCTGATAGAATTCTTTGAAGCAGTCACCAAAGCCGTAGACGAGGGTAAGGTGGTTCACACAGCCTATCTAGATCTCGACAAGGCTTTTGACACCATCCCCCACTCTGATATTATAGATAAACTCACTAAACTAGGTATAAATCCCTATGTCACAAGATGGGTTGCCAACTGGATCAGTGACAGAACCCACACTGTGAAAGTAGCAGACTCCAAATCCAACTTCAGACCAGTGACAAGTGGAGTACCACAGGATTCAGTCCTGGGTCTTCTTCTGTTTGGTATCTACTTTTCTGAAGTACAGGCTAACACAGAAGGTCTTTGGCTAATGAAGTTCACAGATGACTGCAAACTAGGAGCCATAATCAAAACTCCTAACGATGTGGACATCCTACAAAAGGGCCTCACTGAGACAGATGCCTGGTGTCAAAGCCATGGCCTCAAGCTCAATGCCAAAAAGTGCATTGTTATCCCCTTTGGTAAAAACTCTGTACTCATGAGCAACCACATATGTGGTAGTCTGCTTAACACTGAAAGTGTGATAAGAAACCTTGGGACACAGGTGGACAGTAGCCTCTCCTTTAATAATCACATCGCCACAGTAGTCAGGAAATCCTTCTATGTGGCACGCCTCATCACAAAAGGTTTCTGATCCAGGAAAAAAGAGGTCATTGTTCCCCTCTACTCATCACTCATTAGACCCATTTTAGAGTACAATGCCCCTTTTGGTATGTACCTCACAAGACATCTACAACAACTGGAAAGGCTGCAGAAATAACTCACAAAGAGGATTACTGGCCTCAAACAGATGCCCTATGCAGACCATCTCAAAAAAATTCCAGCTTCACTCTGTCGCATATCACCTGCTCGGAGGTGATCTCTGCCTAACATACAAAGCTATGTCAAACCCAGAGCTGTTGGACGTGCTCCACTTAAAGAAATCCCAATCCCTCTGAGCTACATGCTCTAGGGACCTAAACATTGTCACCACAATAAACAGAACATGCTGGAGGGATAGATTCCTGTCTCAGAGACTTCCCATACTCTGGAACAAACTATCTATCTATATCAAACAAATCTCCTCATTAGCACTCTTCAAAAAAACATCTTGATGATTGGATGGGAAATAGGAAATTCACCCCGGGGATCACTTCTGTGGCTCTGCTCGACAGTGGCACAGGAAAATAATTTTCTTGGGTGGCCATAGCCTAGCACCTATCTATGAACCTATGAACCTGTTTATATTTCCTTCACCTTTCCCTTCTCTTTTCCTCTTCAGGGGGACATATTTTTGGCCCCAACCTTGCTGTACCTCTTTTACTGCTTCATTAACTAAATAAGAGGGGTAATGTCACTGCAGAAAAAAACTCACAAATTTTAATACACTCATCCAGGAAATCACTGGCAGCTCTTACCAGCTGCCCCTTGATAGTACCAACTGCCCCTTGATAGTACCTGCTGACTCTTGATAGTACCAACTGCCCCTTGATAGTACCAGCTGCCTCTTAATAGTATTATCTGTTCAAAACAAAGGATGTTCACTTTGAAATGCAAATAACTATTGGAATAATTTTCTTTCTTATACAACGTGAACATAAACCTACCACTGATTAGATCTTTTTGTAAATAAATGCCCAGATAATTGATTCCATTCCAATTGTAACTAAAAGTGAATTGTAAAAAATCTGTTGCAGTATTGGTGTAATTCACAAATTCAAGTAATTTTATTCGAAATGTTTTTAACTATAGCTGTATCAAACCTAATTCGACAAACTTTGAGATTTTCAAAAAGGTTTTTCTTTTCTGCCTTTGGGTCAGTTTGAGATTTGTGAAATATTAATATATTTAAAGTTCTTTTTACATAAAATCAATTTCCTTACTATATTTGGAGACAAAGGAGAATGCAGTTCAAACCCCATGAAGAAAAAGGGTACTTTTAATCCCCTCCTACACCCGGTTCTTCAAAATCGTGACACAACAAAGCATTAGTTTAAGGGTGTGCACACTTATGCAACTAGCGTATTGTACATTTTTTATTTTTTATATTTTTCCCCGAAGAGATTTGTTTGTTTTTCAATTGAATTGTACAGGTTATAGGTCACATTAAAGGTGGGAAAAGTTTTGAAATGATTTATTGTGGTCTCAATTTTTTATATCGCAAAAACGTGGCATTTTAACAGGGGTGTGTAAACTTTTTATATCCACTGTATGTAGCACCATGCAACTTGGTAAAAAGGTCTTCATTAAGATTGCGAACTACATTGTCAGAGCTTTAAAATAATCATACAGGTTTACATAATTATTTATTAACTGAGTAGGTGGATTGCTACAGAGACACTTTTAGCCTTGACCCCTGCCCTGTGTAACAATAATTCAAATTTCTGAAATTGCATTCTGGCTCCATAAAAAATTATTTTCTTTATTAACTGATTGCATTACTTAACTTTGTGCATTTGCAGTGTTTTTAGACTTCCTAGAAGACTTTTTTCATTGAGGTGATAGGAGTTTAAATAATCAGTGTGTCTGGAATTTATATGTAGTTTATTTAAATTTTATTTTATCTTACGTTGTATGTTCTATTCCCACTCACAGATACTTGGATTCATTTTTGGGTTACTGATACTGCAGTGCAGCATAAGGACTGGGGGTGGGGGTGGGGGGAGTACTGCACGCCTGAGAGTGCCGTCCTTTGCATGAGAATTTACGCTGAAGTCTAGTCTACCTGAGTTGGTGGAAGTTCTGGTGGATTTAAGAAATGCCATGGCATTTATCAATAAGAGCAGAAGAGCTTTATTATTACATTAGTAACATATATCAATTATAGTCCAACTCTATTCAGCCCTCATTAGACCAATACTTGAGTACAATGTGCCATTTGGCATTTACTTGACAGCAGCTGGAGTGACTTAAGAAATTCTTCACAAAGAAAATACAGGATGTAAACAATATGTCCTACACAGCCAGACTAAAAGTCCTATCCCTTTATTCTGTCTCCTAACAACTATTAAGGGGGGACCTACACCTGACCTACAAGGCACTGACAAATCCAGCCTTGATGGAGCTGCTACACATCTGCCAGTCAAACAGCATGAGGGTCACCTAGTCGAGGGATCTAAACTTAGTCAGTGACTCATACAAGACATGCTGGAGAGAGAGAACTTTGTGTCTCAGGGACTGCTCCTTCTTTGGACAGACTTCCTATTTACATTAAGCAGAGCCCTTCCCCGGCCATCTTCAAACCTAATTTCAATAAACGGATGAAGAATCACAAATTCACATCTGGGGTAGTGTCTATCTTTCATATGGACAGGGGCAATATGTAAGATACTCAATGCATAGGCACATCTCCATGCCATTCTCTTACCACTAGGGACCATATAGTGGGAAAAATTAGGTTGCATTGGCTAGACTTGTAAGGGCTCTTAAACTGTTAGCCTAGTAATCCCCTATGAACCCAAATACACATTAAACAAAAAAAAATACTTTATATCTCAAATTTCATTTTGAATCATTTGACAATAATATCAAAAGGATATGTGGGAAGAGACTAATAAAATATAATATAAAAACTGAGAAAATGTAAGCTTTGTTATATGGATATTGGTAGTAAGATACAAGCAGTTAAAATGTTTTAGTCCCATTAGTCATATACACAGGTCAGACATAATTTTATCACTCAGAGGAGAAGTTGTGGATAGCATTAAAGAGCTGAAGGATTTTATCTGGGAGGGAAAGATGGCAGGAATCAAGTGGGATAAGCGGATTCTTCCAGAAGAACAGGGCAGATGGGGATTACCTGATTTGAAGGGGTATTTCAGAGCTACACAGTTAAAGCTCCTATACATAGCTCAAGCAGAAACCTATAATTCAAAGTGGAAAGGGATGATGATGAAAATAGGGGGGAGCTCAAGAAACAAGGAGAGATTGGGATTTTAAATGCAGGCCTTTAAGGAGAATAAAAATAATCATACAGAATATTATATCCATAAGGTAGCAGAAAGTATCCTAAGAACGAAGCCAACATGGGAATGGAGAAAGAAGATTTCGCTGATAGGGATGACTGCAATTAGGGATATAGACAAGAGGCAGGATGGGGCTGGAATTTATTGGAGAAAACTGGCAAAGGAACCAAGGTATCCCGAGCAAATATCTAGAAAGGGAAAGATGACAGAATGGGATGACGCCAAAAAAATTATTTGGACTACAGGTTAGAGATTGCCTTCTCTATCAAGGGTTGATATCAGAGTATAGGCAAAGAGAAAGAAATGGGGGATTCTCAATGAAAGACCAGCATTGGTAGGGTTTTAATAGAATATATAACAGAAGCTGCCATTAAAAAATGAATGATTAGTAGAGCATATAAAATATTGCATGAAAACTATAAGAATCAATCAGAGAAGGTTAGAAAGGATTGGGAAGAGAGACTGGATAAGCAATTCACAACAATGGCAGGATATATGTATGTCTCCCAAATATGCAACAAAATCTAGAAGATTTAGGATTTTTGCTTGGAATAGTTTACATAGATATTTTTATACCCCAAGCCCAAGTTGACTCCAGAAAAAAATTTCTTAAGTAGACAGCAAATGTTGGAGGTGTGATGGGGAAGAAAGAGATAATTGAGAACATATTTTCTTGGACTATGGTGAGTTGGTGGACTTTAAGAATTGTAACCAAAAATTAACCAACTCACACTAATACACAATGGGCAGGATTCACGAAGCTTCCGTGTAAGAGTTATAACTCTTACACGGAGGCTGCAGTTAAACGGAGTGATGTCAGCATGCTCTGCATATTCATGAGAGCATGCTGAATCACACCTAAGGCTAACACGGTCCGTGTAAGACAGTAGGGGGCATGTCCGTAGGCCGAGCCCTGCAAGCGGACACGCCCCCAGAAGAGTAAAAGTGCCCAAAGTAAACACCCATGACAGAGTCCACGGAAATGTGAATAAACACAACACAACACAACACATGCCCCCACAGACTATGAACAGAAAATATATAAATGAACACGTTATATATTTTTTTTAAATTGTAAAGATGTTTGCCCGTGAGTGCGCTCGTTTGTGGAGGTGTGCCCGTAGCGCAGCTACAGTTAGCAGTCAGTGGGAAAGCATATAAGAACTAAATATGCAAAGTAAGCCAAGAAGCAATAGTGTAGCGGTACAGACGTCAGCTGAAGAGCAGGCATTTATGGTTCGAGCCCCCACAACACCAACTTTTATTTTTAGAAAAATAAGCACGAAACAAGTCCCTGACAAACATGTACACATATAAAATCACATTTTATGTGAAATGTAATGAACTAGTCCATTTATTTTGAAGAAATGTGAGGTAACAAAACAATAAAAAAATGCCAGATGTGCCTATAGCTGAGCTACAGTTTAACAAGGTGAGTGCATCTGCCCGTAGGTGAGCAGTGGTTTAACAGGTGCAAAATGAGTGCCCGTAGGTGAGCAGTGGTTTCACACTCTGAAACTGTGTGCCCCTAGCTGAGCTGAGTGCTAACAGCCAAATAAGGCGTAAACCAGCGTACCCCGTTTGGCGGAGCTGCGCACCGCGCTAACAAGCTAACCGACGGGCAACATTGAGCAAGCTGTAACAAAACTGCCTTTACACAGACACACCCCCCTAGCCTGTCTAGACAGTCATAAAATATAAAAAGCAGTGGCCAGGTTTGAACCCAGGATTACCATGCACGATAGTCTAGGTACTGAACCACTAAGCTATGACAGCTTAACTCAGAAATGCAGTAATAGCAAATATATAGGAATGAATAGAAAGTGGAGCATGACAAAGCAGGTTTTGTGAAGTGGATACAATTCCAAAATGGCCAATCACAGATAAGTGCGGGAAAAATGGCATATATAAGCCCCATAGGCAGGAATACACAGCATAAACAATTGTAGAACTGACTTGCAGCCAGAATGTCAGGTGTAGGTGAGGGTAGTTGCTTTCGAGCACAGAGGTGGGGCGTTGAGGAGTCCAGATACATGGTCTGGCTCCTAGTCCACAATCATGAGGCCCAACTCATGCAGGGCCAGGTCCTGTGAGGAGCATATAGGGCTGAGGCGTGGGACCGGTTGGCTCATGATCTTACCAGTGCCACAGGGATTCCAAGAAATGGTGAGCAGGTCCGTCACCACCATGCGAACCTGAAGAGATGCAAGCAGGACCAATTGAAACTTTGGATCCAGGAGGCCCAGCAAATGCCCAAAGCCCCACTACTGAGTAAGTTACATTTAATTATGTATGTAAGAAATTAAATTAGCTGATATTATGGAGATGTGTATTCCAATATTACTTCATTTATATTACAGCTGCAGGTGTCTGTTCTGCGAACCGCAGAGCCTATGGCGATAGGCTGGTGTGGTTGCGCCACCAGGCAGGTCAGTAATCCACTCCCAGTAACTGTAAAGAAATATAAAAGTATGACAGCAAAAGAGTGCAGTGTAGTCACTAAGTAATAAAATGTGCAAGTAACAGTGTAAAAGTGTTTGCAAGTATTGCTTGATTACAAAAGTGTGTTGCAGTTTGAAATCCAAACAGAAAAATGAAAATGTCTGAAATAAAGTCTGAAATAAAGATGCCCCACCTATAATATCATAGTGCACAACCTGCAGCAGGCTGAAAAGTACAGCTGCAGAAGATGAGCAACTCACATGTGTGAAATATATCCCTGTTGAAATATTGAAACATGACAGAAGTGAGACTGATGGAAAGGATTGTAATAACTACAGGTAAAACTTGTCAATAAAGCCTAGAAGTAGGTACCATCCTGAATAGTAAAATGAAAACAAGTGAGAGGGTGTGAGAAAGAGTTATGAATCCACCAATAAAGTAGTAATAACCCCTGTATAAAGTATACTGCAGTCAGTACTGAATGAAATGAATGTGACAAGTAGAACCAAACTGTGAAATGTGTCCAAAGTATTGCTGCAGCTGGAATGTGTATCCCAAAATCTGGATATGTTGTTCTCAGTCTGCAATATGCAGATAGTATGATTGTCTGAAATATCAAGCATCCACAGTTGTCTATAGCTATATAAAGCAAATGTAGTAGGATGATGTAGCTGAACAAAGCCAGATATGAACGTGTATTAATAACAATTAAATGTATATTGATGTAGTAGTAACAGTCCTATCACCAAATTGAAGTAGTTATCATATAGGAAACTGTAGTTAGAACAGTAGTGTGTATATATCTGTAGCTATTAGAAATGTACAGCATATGTATTGGTATTCAAAGGTGTTAATAATATTTTCTTCACCCCACCCTATAACCACATATAATCCATTCCACGTGAAAATGGTATGTGCAATCACAATTAACACCCCTGGACATTTGTCCTGATGGGTCATAAATATTTGCATGTCCGTTGATGCATCTGCCCTTTCATACATCCAAACCTGATGGCCTGTTGCCATCAATCAACCCTGCATGTTGTTGGACTGTGTATTGCTGTTCAAATTATGCATGTGTTATGCTTGCTGTTCAATGGTGTGAATATCTGGGTGTTTGGTTAATGGGAATACTAATGCATGCCGTTGCAACTAATTGTGAATAGTATTGTATGTTACTAACCCAAACTGTCATGACATAATGCAAAACATAGAACGACAGGGAAGGCGGGTTCCAGCGGACCCACCTCTCCCACCTCAGCTGGCGAGTGCACCTGGCACTAGTGCCCAGTCTGGATCCTTCTCTGGTGGCCCTGTGCCACCTGCGGGTGGAAGCGCTGCAGGGGATGGGGCCCGTCCACACTCTGCAAGTGTGGCCGGAGGAGAACCACCACTCACCCTCCGTAGCGTCCGGACTGTGATACCTAGGGAGATCCGGGACTCTGTTCTTGAGCCCCTACGCCAGCTTGAGGCACAGGTGGCACAACTTACGGGCATGCCTGTTGCCCGGCCTACACAGCCCCCAACACAGCTCCATCCTGGGCAGTGAAGGAACAGTGGCAACTGCCCATGGGTGGGGATATCAGTTCCACTGTTGCCATCTGTGGGCTCATGGGCTCTGGATATTCAAACCTCCGTCCCCGTCAATTGTGTAACCCCCCCACACGTGTCATACACCGCCCCTGTATGTGTCTTGTTTGTCTTGTCTGTTGACCTACCCAACCAACCTCCCCAGCTATGCCGACTTCCTTCACCTGACATACCACTCTCACCTGAAAAAAAAAAAAGGGCACTCTGTACCCACAAAAAAATTACGCCCCATACATAGCTGCCCATTCCGCACATATTTCTACCAGACATGGAAACTATCAGTTACAATTGGCTGTACAACAAGTATTATTGTTGTCCTTACACCTCTCTCAGGGGTGGAAGGTATCAAATGTCACACCAAATTACAAACATATACACAGCTGTTGCTGATGAAGAAATGGGCAGCTATGGGCCTTACCTACATCCCTCCTGCAAAACCCAAGCTTGTTTCCCTACTGTCTTACCCTCTTTGTGACCCCTTTTTCACCACTTTCCTGTCTCCCCATTTTCATTTCTTTCAAAGAAAATAGCGCGGGTGTGCGCATGAGTAATCACGTTTAAGTGGTTGTAAGTGGGTGTGCGCGTGTGTGCACAGAGCTAAACGCCAGTGCGCATGCTTGAGCTCCGCGCAAACCAGCGCTAACCCGGTTACAACTGCTTAAAAGTGCCTTAGTCACTTTGATTGACAGGTCCTGTAGTCAGTTCAGAAGCAAAATGAGATCCCACTGGCAGTCCCAAACCCAGGACCTTGGAAACAGTAGTCTGCATGATTTACCACTAAGCCATGACTGTTATACAAGAACATTGTGCTAAAATAAATATATCATGTAATAGTAGGAATGAATGTAAAGGGAATATAGGATGTGTAGTACACAAAGCATGTCATTTAGAATTACTGTCAAAACTAGTTGATTTCCATAATGGTAGTGTGTGAACAGAAACAGCCATGCTAGTTGGTAGCTAGTAGGTAATAATGTCACTGTAGCACCTTGCAAGCCACACACATACTCACAGCAGGATAATCACTGCCCATACCCCATAACCTCTTACAGGAACACATCCGGACCAAGTAATAAAATATGTGGAGCAAAGGCCCAAAACCAGGGACACATTACAAATAATGTTACAACAAATGCAGACAGTTCAGAGAGTAACAGGGTCTGCATTTTGTGGGATGTTTGCAAGGGTATGAAGTCTGAAACTTGAATGTTTGTCACTATATCCTGACTTGAGCCCAGAGTGATTTGCCAGAAAAAGCTATGCATGAGATAATGACCAAAATATGAGGCGGAAATGTGGACATCCTGCAAATATTTGTACACATGAGAGGTCTGACACCACCATATTTGAATAGTTAAGAGCCTAGACATAGCAACAGTGAATGACTTACAGGGATGCCCCACAGACTCCATGTGAAATGTACAAACAGTAGGCAGAAAGGTGTAACAACACATGCAATGGTAACTATGGAGTCCTGAAAGTATTCACCACTTGCATGGCAGAATAAGTGTAGTAATACATATGCTCATGCTAACCCATAGTCACAACTGCAGCATACCAGACAATTTAATGGGTGTACCCCACTGATATGTACCATTCCATGAGGCAGATAACAGATGAACCTGAGAATCTCTGGGGCCTGCTCAGCAGCATACTCAAATACCCTAATAGATATCAAGGCCCACACCATGGCCAGACCACACTGCATGTTGTAACACCCTAGCAGATATAGCAAGCATTCCAAGGTGTGAATGTACATGGAAAATAGGAAAGCCACAGCAGCACACTACAGTCAGGACACCTAGCAGGCATACAAGTAGTGACTGTAAAGGGCAAATATTGAAGCCTTAGCAACAAAGTGCAAGCAAAACTGAAAGGAAAGCACACACAAACACACATTAACAGTAGTAGTAGTTGTAGGTGTCAGTGTACATACACAGTAAGTACAGGAAACTGGAGGAATGAATGGAGGAATGTTAATCTACAACACAGCTGAGATACCAACCTTTACACTCACAGAACATTGTCCACAGCATACCAGCATGGTCCCCGCCCTTAAAATCTGAAAGGGCTATGCCTATCTCACATACCTTTTTATAGCACTGTTCTGAAATCACAGTGAGAACTGCAATCAGTACACAACTGGCTGCATGCAATTAGCAAATGCTGGCTAACAATTGGTGCAGAGGCCATCACATGGACATATGCAGATACCTACAAAAGTATGCTGTACTCCCAGTCCACACATGCAATACTTTCATTGCACCCTGAGGAGGACGTGAGAGACAGACAGAGAGAGAGAGAGAGAGAGAGAGAGAAAGAGAGACAGAGACAGAGACAGACACAGAGAAAATTAAAATTAAGCAGACACAAACAAAACTGTTCAGCAACAGCCACCTGAAAGCTGACAACTGGCAAGTGGAGCAGCAGGACAGAAAACCAGACGGCAACACAAGCAGCTGTGACAAACACAGGTAATGTAAAGTAATACTATAAAGGTCTACATACTGTGAACCCTCCATATGTGTCATTGGTCTGTATCCATATGTATATGAAGATGTGTAAAGGGCAGGGGACATACAGCAATTATCAGTGAAGGCTGTACATACATCTGTATGTGAGAGCATCTATGTGTCCATATCAATGTAGGTTGACTGTAGGTTGTAGTGCAATGTACAAAGTAGGTTTCACAGTTATGTATGTTTAGCAGTATGTTAGTGTGTGTATACAGTATGGTAGACAAACATGTTGATATACCTGTCTATCATATGGATACGTATGTATGTCAAAATATGTATGTATGTATATATATATATATATATATATATATATATATATATATATATATATAATATGCATATATGTATACATACATAGAGAGAGATGTAGGAATACATAGACAGATGTAGATAGATAGAATATGTACAAACATATATATGTAATGCACACATACAGATATAGATATATGTAGATACATATACATAGACAGACTGATCTGACTATCTACAGGTATGACTGTATATGACGACCTCAACACCCCTGTCCCACCCCCTCTGTCTCTCTCACCCCCTCTGTGTTCCCCCCTCTCCATATCTATAGCAATATATGTACATCAATATATATATGTGTATAAGCATACAGACATATATATATATATATATATATATATATATATATATATATATATATATATATACATATAGATATATCTATATACATACATATATATATATATATATATATATATATATATGAATAGAGAGAGAGATGTATATATATTCTGAGTGAGGCACATGTGTACAGATGTATTGCAACAGGTGACTAGTGACAAAGGCATGGAGTGAACACCATTGTCAAAACCGGAGTACCATACCCCATTTCAAATCACCTACACCAGTAACCACCAGATATGTGATTGGCTGCCCACCACTGCATGTGTCAGGGGTGAACAGGGTCATAAATGTGTACAATAGTGCCCCCAATGATATTCACAGTGGCACACTATTCCTGGAATACCTACACATGGTATGTGTCAGCAGACATGGTGTGTCAGCTATGGGCATGTAGGTCGGTGTACCCCTCCACACCACATAATGGATGCCATGGTCAGATGACAGCTACAGATATGGAGAAGGACACAGTGACATGTACAACACTGTGACAATGCACTCAAACACATTACCAATGCACAGTGACTGACAACACCACAGAGTACACACATACTACCCACATAGAGGTTACCACTCCTGGATTTACATACGTAAGTCACACTAATGACAGATGTCCAACAACCATAGTAACACCTCACACCATCCACAACCTAAATGACTGCTGTGTTTCGTCCATGCCACTGCAATAGAGAGCACATGTGTAGGTAAAAGTTCCTACCCACAGATAAGACATACCCTGCAATAAACCACACAGTGTTAAGAAGCAAGACACCCCATGAGTACATGTCACACATACCCCTGCTGAATGTTAGTCAGATAGGTAATATGCCATATGAGTCACCCTGTGTAACTGTGTGACTGCAGCAGGTGCCATCACACCACATGTGCACAATGGTCTGGGTAGCAGAACAGTATGCTGCTGTAGTCCCAGGGGCAATAGCATATTGTATAGTATTGTATTGTAATGTAATGTATTGTGTTGGATTGTATTGGTATGTTGAGGTGCCTCCTTTGTGGAGTGGAACCACTGCTGCTGCTCGCCAGTGTACAGGTACATATCCTGTAGTCAGGCTAGTGTTACATAGCACTTCTATATGTGTGTTTAGCTCCTGTCAGAGTTTATATAGCATGCAACTGGGGATACCATCAGGTCCCAGTCATGTTGTGTATTCTGCTTTCATGAGGGCGGCTCTCACCTGGACATCTGTGATGATAGGGAAGTTACAGTCAGCTGGGATAACCATGTCTTATTTTGGGGGAGAGGGCGGGGTGACACCTGCACTGAACCTGTCTGCCACAATGTTGTCAATATCTGTGGTTTCAGTGAAATATTTGTTGTTGTGTACTAACTATGGGCATAGAGGATGGATTCTGACCAGGTTGCTAACATAACTGAAGAAGGCCTTCTGGTTATCTGTAGTGTCCCTCTTGATTTCCCTTGCAAAGTTGCCCATGGATGTTTGTATGATAGAAAGTAGACCCTTACTAGTGCTGCTCAGACATGCCTTCCCTTTATGGAATTATGCTCTGTCTTGCAGTAGCTTCCATCTTTTGTAATACAATCTGTCTATGGCTGGGGTCCACCAGACAGGATGCTGTCCTTTTGTGGAGAGTGTCTTGGTCATATATGGGATTGCATGATCCATGCATTCTCGGAGATGTCTGTAGAAAGCATTTGTGTAGGGGTCAACATTGTGGGTTGTATCTGCCACTGGCCCAGTGGGCTGAAAGGATATCATGTCACTGTTACAAAGTGTAAAGTTTGCATCTGCAATGTTATTCACTATAGTCGTTTGTGCTGGTGGTGGAGGTGGGATATGTATATCCAGGGCAATTAGTGTGTGGTCAGCTCACAGTAGCTGATGATGTAGGCCATACAGTGCCTAGATACAAACCCCCAGAGTAAGGAGGTGCTCTGGACCTGAATCAGTGTTCTGACTGCTGGGGTTTGGTAGTATGTTGTATGGAGTGTGCCAGGTACTGTTGCACAGTTGCTGGCTGAGCACTGATACCTGGCCATTTACATGTGTATCCACCAATAGACAGACAGATGCTATATATGTGAGATATGTTGTATCATAACAGTCGAGTAGCATGTGTAGTATGTGTGCCAAATTCTGCTGACATATATTGCTGATATCAGGTTATTTTCTTTTTCAGGTACATGGCTCACCCGCGGAATCCCGCTTACTCCACAGCTGAGGATGAGGAGATACACCAGAGCCTGGTGCGGGATTATGCAATACTCTTTTCCCGCACTAGCCAGAATCAGCAGGAGAGGGCTGCACTGTGGCAAGACCTGGTCCATTGGGTAAATGACATAGGCATGCATAATAGGACATATGAGCAGGTACGACATCACTGCAGTGATTTAATCAGAAATGTCCATCAGCGTGCATCGGATATCTACAGGCAACAGGTCGCCACAGGGGGTGGGGTGGCTACATATCCCCCACTCACCAGACTGGAGGGACTACTCATGAGTGTAGTGGCTCCAGTTCGCCTGCAACAACAACAGCAGCAGACATGCATTATGATGGAGGCTGGAGCCACGCAGCAGCAAGACAGTGAGCGTGCAGGTAATATGCTATATGTATAGTTGACTGTTGTGTACACTGGTAGTTAATGCATGTGTGAGGTGTGTCCTTGGTTTGTAGCTGTCACCATAGTATTTAATGTGCAAGTGTGATATCCTCAATATTAGCAGCTGACCTGTGAAAGGCGACTGTTGTACTACTGACCTGTATCATGCTCAGTAACAATGGCACAGTTGTGCCCACTGACATTAGTTTCTTCACGTCTGCAGGTCCCTCCGGTGTAACAGCAATGCAGCCTATCCATGCTGGTGAGTGTGTATTAACAATACCTGTAATAGTCTTGATAGTAATAGTAATATTAGGCTCACTTAGTAGTGCTCTTTGTATGCATGTAGGTGTGTCTGTGTCTGTGTGTTGATATCATGCATACTGAGTAGTGTACAATTGTGTGCAACTGTGTGCATGTGTACGTGTGCATGTGTGCACCTGTGCATGTGTGCACCTGTGCATGCGTGCATGTGCGCACCTGTGCATGTGTGCATGTGTGCACCTGTGCATGTGTGCATGTGTGCATGTGCGCATGTGTGCACCTGTGCATGTGTGCACCTGTGCATGTGTGCATGTCTGGACCTGTGCATGTGTGGATGTGTGCATCACTGGTAATGTGTAGACATTGTAAACTGTGTTTCCTGTTTCCCTCCCACAGGTTCTGGTGCTGCTCTGGTTTCATGTAGCAGGGAACCTGAATCAGGTGCCATGGGTACTGATAATGATGACATCTGTGTAATGGCACAGGAAGGTATGCCAGGGTCTGCCATTGGTCAGCCGATTGACAGTACACAGCTGTCGACCCCATCAATGCACACAGTTATCCTGCCAATACACCCTTTGTCTTCAATGTCCCTAGGTGATGGAGAGCATACAGTGGGCATTGACCAGGGTAATGTGGTATCTGTGGCACATGCCTCCCCACACAGCAGCCATGGGCATGGCCCAGAGATGGTACCACACAGACAGATGTCCAGGGGTTCTCGTGGGAGCATCCATGGACGTACTGCCCCTGTCAGATGTGCCCACAGACGTCTTACAACCTCACCTATGTTTCGGGCTGTCATGCAGGCACAGTCACGTATGGAACGGTACACCAGACAGAGTCTGAGGGAGCTGACAGCATGTCGCACAGCCATGACTGACAGTATGCGTGACATTGCGGCTGCCATCTGTAATTTCACCGATGTCATAGACAGACGTTGTGGGGACATATTAGACCGGTTCCACAACTACATGTCCATGAGCATGATGGTGGATGGTTGAGGCATCGACGTGGCCGTATTCCAGCAACAGCAGCAGCTTGCAGTTGTAGCGGACGACAACAGGGCCACGGCCACCCCCATAGTGCCAGCAGCAGCCCCAGCAATGCTGGGTCTGTGCTGTCATCAGACCGCCCCAGGAGACCATGTGCACGTGGCTCTGGCGAGGCCCGACAGGGATCTGTGTCCAGTCAATGAACACCTGCTTCTGATGACAGTACCCAGTCTGGGTTGGTACCGGATACGGTCTGTAGCACCCCTGCAAGGCATAGGTACCATGTCCGTGGCCAGAGACACTGATCTGTATGACCTGACAGGTACAGTCTGTGGCTGTCCACAAATACCAGTGTTTGGCAGCCATGAGGTGGAATTGTGTGCATCCATACACACATGCGAATTGAAAACACCTAGGGATACCGCATACACGCACACACTGCATCAACATTGCCCCACCTTGTACTGCTGTCCCTCACCAACACACATACACATACATGTCAATCGGTGGTATCGGTGGCTGACTCAGGCATACCAAGTTCAAACCCTGTGCATATGATGAAACTGTGCCACCTCCTGCAATCTGTAACATCAGTGCAGGTACAGGTTAACATGTTGCTGATGTACAGGGTGACTACATAGACGTGTAGTAATAGTATCATGTTGTTAACAGTACTGTGTACTGAATTAATTGTGGGTATATCACAGCATGCTTAATGCAGTAAGGGTGTGATTGTCATGTACTGTTGTCTACACCCATGGTAAGTACCATAGTGTATCATCTGCACATGTTGACATACTGGTAGTAAGGATGTCAACAGAAGAATACATACATAGGTAGCACAGGAGATAAGGTAATGAATGTATTAATATGCAATGATGGACATGTAAACTGCAAGTGGCATGTTGCCCACACTGGACTCTGCAATGCGGATGTTTGAGGATGTTGATATGTACTACATGACTGGTACAGGACACACAGGAGCACCCTAGCACTGCAAGCTCACATCTCATACCATGCTAGACAGCCCCAACACACAAAACTAACTGTCACAGGAGGGAGAGTCCCCATACATGTCAGGGATACTGTGGTGGCAGGCCAGGTAGCACACATCCTACTACGTATGGAACCACTGAGTGAAGGCTCAGTGTCTGTTATTTGACGTGTATTACTGCAGGTATGAGCACATGGGTTTCCATCCAGTTATTGTACATCCTGACAGTACATGGTCTGTACACTAGTGTGTATTGAGACTGGACCCCAGCCATCTGACCTGTGTATTTCCATGTACATGTGCATAGTGCCTGCATATTTGCAGTGTTACCTACTGGAAGTGGTACAGCTTGTTTGTTGTACAATGGACTACATGCAGCCCTGCTTACTGTAGCTTTGTTTGCATGCATGTTTGCTTGCAATTACCCTGGAATACTGATCCCACCTGCAATGCATAGTTACAGAGCTTCTGTGGACTCCTAGTGACATCTGCATAGCTTGCTATATGTATGTCCATGTCTCACTTGACAGAATGTCACTGTTTGTCCTGTTCACATGTACGTTGCCTGTGACACATTGCATATGACTTACCTGGCATTTGTCCACGTGAGCAGTCATATATGCTACTGCTAACTAATCACAGGCACTACACCCTCACATATTCATCTTCTGTTGAACCACCTGCTTTGCTAGGGATGGCTTGCACCTGTCACCCCTGGGCTTTCAGATATTGGCAAAGGCTCTTGATACCCCCATAGTGCCTATGTTAGGCAAGGCTCAAATGACAAACCCACCTTCATAGGTATCACAAGGGATAAGAAACTAAGAGTAATGCTACCCAATGCCAGAAGTCTACACCTCAAGATGCATGCACCCGAAACTCTCCTTGGCATGGAGAACATCGATATCTGTGCAGTAACAGATGCCTGGTTTAGGGCTACCGAGAGCACCCCAGCACTACCAGGTTATACCTCATACCATGCTTTTCAGCCCCAAAACTTGGAAGAACCACAAATGGAGGGGGAGTATTGATATTCATCAAAGATACCCACACCTCCAGGTTGGTGGCAAAGCACCAAGCATCAGAGACTATCCATGTGCAACTAACAATGGGTGAAACTGCCTTCCAGGTTATAGCCTGCTACAGACCACCCTCCCAAACACAAGAACTGCACTCAGCCATCCTGGGAACAGTGGAAATATGAAGGTCTCTCCAAACACCATTATACTGGGCAACGTCAACTACCCAAACATGGACTGGGAGCATGACTCTAGCTCCAACACCCTAGGCCAAAGATTCCTAGAATATATGAGCTCAAATGCTATGGAACAACTTGTTACCACTCCCACAAGAAGGTGAAACATACTGGACCTGATCATCACCAACATGGGGACTCTATGCTCCAGACCAGAAGTGTATCCCTCACTGGTAAGATCGGACTATGAACTAATCTCACTGGATATTCACATCCCGACCCCACCCCCTGCCCAGAAAAACACAGTGAACAACTTCTCTAAAGCAAATTCACACTCCTCAAAACTGAGGTGGAAACCTTCAAAGCCCTCGGGCCTGTGGAAACTACAGACCAGACCGCAGATTCCTCTATAAACGCATTCTATGGACACCTTCAGGAATGCATGGGTCATGTGATCCCGAATAAAACCAAGACCCAATCCTCCAAAGACAGACATCCTGTCTGGTGGACCCCAGCCATAAACAAACTACACAATAGAAGGAGGAAGCTACTAAATGATACAGCAAAATCCCAAAAAGGGAGGGCATCACTGATCAGTATTAGCAAATAACTACAGGCACTCATAGGATTGTCTAAGGCCAGCTTCGAGAGAAATTGCACAGGACACTAAGGATAATCACAAGGCTTTCTTTAGTTATGTTAGGAACCTGGGTGGTAATTCCCAGATATGCTTAGAGGTAGTCCAAAATGTCGATAGAAACACCAAACCCACAGACATTGCCAACATTCTAGCTGACAGTTTCAGTGCAAACTTCTCACCCCCCTCCACACCGAAAGGGCAAATATGTATCCCAGCAGAGTGCTGCCCCCCTGACATCTCAGATGCTCAGGTAAGAGCCGCCCTCTCCAAAGCAATACACACTGCATCAATGGGACCATACAGTGTCCCGGGCTGTGTCCTACATGACCTCCAAGACATGCTACAATCAAACATAAAACTACTGTTCAATCCCAGCCTTTCTACAGGATATGTGTCCAATGTGTGGCGTACAGCAACAGTGGTCCCTCTACAGAAAGGTGGTGCCTCAATGGATCCTGGACACTATCGCCCCATAAGCCACACTAGCTTGGTCTGCAGAGCTATGGAAAGGATCATCATGGACCACATAAATATAGATATTGGGGACCTACAGACACTAGTTCATACCCAGTTTGGCTTTGTTAAGGGCAGATCCTGCCTCTCAAACCTGGTTGAGTTCTTTGAAACAGTCACCAAGGCCATTGACGAGGGGAAGGTGGTCCACACAGCCTACCTGGACCTCGCAAAAGCCTTCAAAACAATACCCCACTCGGGTATTCTAGAGAAGCTCACCAGCTTAAATATGAGCCCCTATGTCACTAGATGGATTGCACACTGGCTCAAGGACAGAACCCACATGGTTAGAACTGCTGGAGCCATGCCAGACTCCAAACCAGTTACAAGTGGTGTCCCACAAGGCTCAGTCCTGGGACCTCTCTTGTTTGGTATATATTTATCGGAGGTACAGGCCAACACAGAAGGACTATGGCTGACCAAATATGCAGATGACTGCAAACTGGCCGCCATAATTGACTCTCCAGCCGACACAAGCATCTTCCAAAGGGGCCTCATAGAAACAGACAACTTGTGCCAGAGCCATGGCCTCCAGCTGAATGCAAAATGTGTATAGTCATCCCCTTTGGCAAAAACAAAGTGCCCACAAAGTACCACATAGGTGGTACTCCATTACGTACAGAAGAAGTAATTGGGGACCTGGGGACCCAAGTTGATAGCAATCTCTCATTTGACAACCACGTGGCCAAAGTGGTTAGAAAGGCATTGTATATAGGCCACCCCATCATGAAGGGATTCACATCTACATCAGGGGAGGACATCGTGCCTCTTTACTCATCCCTCATCAGGCCCATAATTGAGTACAATCCCCCTGTTGGGATGTACCTTACCAGACACCTGCAGCAACTGGAAAGACCCCACAAGTACCTCACCAAGAAGATCAAAGGGCTCAAACAAATGCCATATGCTGACCGGTTAAAGAAACCCCAGCTCTACTCAGTGGCATACCGCCTGTTCAGAGGCGATCTGTGCCTAATGTATAACGCCATGTCAAACCTGGAATTAATGGGCATGCTGCACCTTTGAATATCCAAATCCCATCGGGCTATACACTTGAGAGATCTGAACCTCAGCACTGAAATAAATAGGACATGCTGGAGGGACAGATTCATAAACCAGAGGCTCACTTCACTCTGGAATAAAATCCCAGTCCAGGTTAGGCAGAGTCCCTCATTGACTCTCTTCAAGAGGAATCTTGATGAGTGGATGGGACATTGTCGGTTTACCCCTGGTATCACGTCTGTGTCACTGTTAGACAGAGGCACCGTATACTAACCTCGGAAAAGGGCATGGCAAGATATATTTACAATGGATGGCGACAGCCAATCACATTCTGGCTAGGTTCTTAAATGTCCTAAGGCAGATAGCCTAGTATGAAGCTATGAACCAATGAACCTATGTACCTTGTTCCCCATTGGCCCTATGTGCGGTTAATCACCATGGCAATCACAATACTATGGTAGCATGTGCAAAGGTCAGTTGTCAGTCACCTCTATGGTACAGTTGTGGAATATGTGGGTCATGTGGCAATGTCACAGCTGCCACATGTACACAGTCAACCCTCTCCCCTACACATGGACATACAACACATGTATGAGATGGAACCACATAGCCAAACTGGGGACTAAGCACTCTGAACCCAGTACTGGCATAACCTGTCAGGTGGCATGCAATACTACAGTGACTACAATACCAGTCTGATGTAGACCTACACTGACAGCAATACAAGCACGTGTACACACTGGGCCATTCGTGGAGCCTAAGAATAGCATCCTGCCTGAGCGGCACACACCTCTGCATCTGGCACACAGGCATACGTTATGCCTGAACACATCACACATAACACATAGGACACAAATCCTGTGTGCAAAACAGTCACAGCCTGTACGGCTAGACAACACACCTGCCACAGTTGTGTTAGCTACCTTTATTGTCCGGTACAGTGTGGTCACGCTCACCAGGCTGGACAAGGTGAAGGTCACAGTGATATGCCCGTGGGGCACTATGGTCCACCACATAACACAAGCATACAGGTCAGTCAGAGGCATGGACACATATGACTCAGTCATTGTCCATGCCACATACCTTCTCCTGCTGTACTTGTAGGGTGCTGACATCATCAGTGTTTAGAAAGGGGAATGTACATCCTGTATTGTGTTTTCCCAGTTGCCAAAAGGGACATTTCCCTCACACATACACCAGCCCCAATCACAGACACCCACCCACACACTGAGCATTTGCAGGATTCAAACCCCTACCTAACTATGTTATGACACTCGAGACGGATGCATTAGCGAAGTGCACTATTCGCATTACTGGAAGGTTTCCCTTCTCCTGCTGTACTTATAGGGTGCTGGCATTATCAGAGTTTAGAAAGGGTAATGTGCATCCTGTAGTCTGTTCTCCTAGTTGCCAAAAGGGACATTTCCCTCACACACAATTGCACACACACTAACCCCCCTCATTCAAACACACACACTTGCAGGATTCAAACCCCTACCTGGCTATGTTATGACACTCGAGACGGACGCATTAGTGGAGCATGCTATTTGCATTACTGGGAGGTTTCTCTTCTCCTGCTGTACTTATAGGGTGCTGACATCATCAGTGTTTAGAAAGGGGAATGTGCATCCTGTAGTGTGTTTTCCCAGTTGCCAAAAGGGACATTTCCTTCATACAGACTTGAACACACACCAACCCCACTCACAGGATTCAACCCCCTACCTGACTAGGTTATGACACTCGAGACAGACGCATTAGCAGAGCGCGCTATTTGCATTACTGGGAGGTTTCCCTTCTCCTGCTGTACTTATAGGGTGCTGACATCATCAGTGTTTAGAAAGAGGAATGTGCATCCTGTATTGTGTTTTCCCAGTTGCCAAAAGGGACATTTCCCTCACACAGACTTGCACACACACCAACCCCACTCACACACACCCACACATACACTGAGCATTTACCCCTACCTAACTATGTTATGACACTTGAGACAGACGCATTAGCAAAGCGCGCTATTCGCATTACTGGGAGGTTTCCCTTCTCCTGCTATACTTATAGGGTGCTGACATCATCAGTGTTTAGAAAGGGGAATGTGCATCCTGTATTGTGTTTTCCCATTTGCCAAAAGGGACATTTCCCTCACACAGACTTGCACACACACCAACCCCACTCACACACTGAGCATTTGCAGGATTCATACCCCTATCTATGTTATGACACTTGAGACGGACGCATTAGCAGAGCACGCTTTTCGCATTACTGGGAGGTTTCCCTTCTCCTGCTGTACTTATAGGGTGCTGACATCATCAGTGTTTAGAAAGGGGAATGTGCATCCTGTATTGTGTTTTCCCAGTTGCCAAAAGGGACATTTCCCTCACACAGACTTGCACAAACACCAACCCCACTCACACACTGAGCATTTGCAGGATTCAAACCCCCACCTAACTATGTTATGACACTTGAGACAGACGCATTAGCAGAGCGTGCTATTCACATTACTGGGAGATTTACCTTCTCCTACTGTACTTATAGGGTGCTGACATCATCAGTGTTTAGAAAGGGGAATGTGCATCCTGTGTGGAGGCAGACGCCAAGCACACTCTGGCTAAGCTGTCATTCCCTAGGGCAAACAGCCTAGTGTTGACCTCTACACCCATATGTTTAATTGTCAAATGCACATTATTTGTTGCTGATAGACTGTTTGCAGGTCTTTATTGCCATAGCATTCCCTGTTTGTATGAACAACTTGTGTATCTGTGGAAGATGTTTGCATATGGGAGGGATCCACTATATCACGTATGTCTCTGTACTCATTTAACTGTGTGCACTGGGCAGATTTCTGTAATGTGGTTGGTTCCTGGAATAACACGTACAAATACCAGATATGTGTGGACAACTGCTAAACTGAGATTTGGCCTAAGTGTGTGAGCATGCCCAGTTCAGCCTTCCCATGGCATGTTGTCTGACATATGTCTCATTTATCAAAGTGTGTGAGCATGCCCAATGTGAGCTTTCCATATGTTGAACTCTGCAGCCCACCACATTTGTGGATGAGTGTGAACTTCAACAAATATCTCCCGTTTATGGTTGTGTGTTGTGTGTCATGTTGTGTAGTTACTGTCCGACTGCTTTGTGTGTGAACACAACAGGGATTATACTGTGCCTGCAGGGTTTGCATGGGATACTTTTCATACAGTTGTCAACATCCTTTCAAACTGACCTAACACTGTAGTACCGTATAGTGTACTGGCTCAGTACTTTGACTGTGGTGGACAGTATCCTGGGCTTTAGTCCTATCACTGCTTTACATTTCCATAGTGAGCACAACAGCCTGGTTAGGGGCCAGTTGTGCACATCTGACCATGTTGCATTATGTTCAGATATGAACTACTTAAACCAGGCTTGTCCAACATTGGTAGTGTATTCCACAACATAGGTGTACATTTGCAAACACTAGCGATGTGCCCTAGGCCATTTCTAATGCTAGTCGGAGAGTGTGTTTGCCCTTCGACACACATTGTAAGTGGAGTTTGCCATGACATATGTCATGGTTAGTATACTATGCCTCTGTCTACCTGTGACATAACAGTGATACCCAGGGTAAAGCTACCATCTCCCATCCACTCATCAAGATTCCTCTTGAGGAGAATCGATGAGTGACTCTATGGATAGCCTGTACTGGGAGTTTACTCATGGGTGGGGGTGGCTTCTGTGTTATGGATCATGCAGTACAGCTTGTCCTATGTAAGTCAGTGCTGGGGTTCAGGTCTCTCATGTGCATAGCACACTGCCATTCAGATTGTACAAGGTGCAGCATGTTTATTGATACCAGCTTGGACATGGCTTTATACATCCGGCACAGCTTGCCTCTGGGTGGGCAGTATGGCAGTCTGTGTAGCTGCAGTTTGTTTAATCAGGCAACACATGGCATCTGTGCAAGCTCTTTGATACTCCTGATGAGGTACTGTTGGGGAATTTACAGTTGATGGAGGTGTCTGCTGAGGTACATCCCACAGGGGCTATTGTAGTCAATTGTAACGCTGATGAAGGATGACTGCAGAGCCACAATGACCTCCCCTTATCTAGATCTGACAACCTTCATGATTAGGTGGGTATATGTTATGTTTCTGTGAACACTACAGCCACATGTTTGTCCAATGCAGGATATCTATCACTTTGTGTCCCCAGGTCTCTCATTACATGTTAAGTACATAATGGGTTAACACCTATGTGGTAATTGGTGGGCACTTACTGTATATCCACGGGGGTTGACTATACAGTTTTCTGCAATTAGCTTGCTGACATGGCTATGGCACCAGTTGTATGTTTCTATGTGGCCCTTTTGTGGGATGCTTGTGTCAGCTGGAGGGTCATATATGGTGAGCAGTTTGTAGTCCTCTGCAAACATGTTCAGACACAGTCCTTCCGTGTTGGCCTGTACCTATGGGACATATATACCAGACGAGGGAGATCCCAGGACCAAGCCTTGTGGGATGCCAGTTACATCTGGTTTGTAGTCTGACATGGCTGCAGCATGTCTGACCATGTCTGTTCTGTCCTTGGTCTGGTTTGCAACCCCTCTACTGACACAGGGGTTTATATTTAAGCTGGTGAGCATATCTATAATGAACACGTAGGGTATTGTATAGAAGCCTTTGCAAGGTCCAGCTATGCTGTGTGGACCACACTGCCCTCATCAATGACCTTAATGACTGTTTCAAATGAGTCAAACATGTTTAGGGGCAGGATCTGCACTTAAGAAAGCCACACTCGGTAGGGTCCGGTGTCAGTAGGTCCCCAATATCTTTATGTCTGCGGTACATGCTGATCCTTTCCATAGCTGTGCAGACCGAGCTACTCAGGATTCTGGGGTGGTAGTTTTCAGTATCCATTCAGGCAACACCTTTGTTGAGAAGGACCACTGTTGTTGTACACTGCTCTTTGGGTACATATCCTGTGGTAAGGCTGACATTGAGCAGTAGTGTGATTTGACATTCCATTCGTCTTGGAGTCCATGTTGGACTCAGCCCAGGACACCATCTCATACCATTGCTGCTGTGTGTTTTGCTTTGTAGATGCTGGCTGTTACCTCAGCATCTGCAATGTCAGGGGCCAGCAGTCTGCTGGGATAGATATTTTGCATTCTGGGGGTTTGCACTGCACCTGTCAGGATGTATGTTGGCAATATGTGTGTGTGTTTGGTATGTTGTTTGTGATATTTGTGTGATTCAGAGCATATCTGTGAATTCCCAAACACGGTTCCTACCATCAGTTGTGGAAGCCTTGGGATTATCCTTAGTGTCCTGTACAATTTGTATCTTCATAGGTTCATAGGTTCATACTAGGCTATCCACCCTAGGGCATTTGTAAGACTAGCCAGAGTGTGTGTGGCTTTCGCCACCCCTTGCTATGTGAATATTATGGCCATTTATGATTTGCTTTGCTATGCCTCTGTCTGGACGTGACACAGTGAAGACCCCCAGTGTAACTCTACGATCATCCATCCACTTGGCAAGATTCCTGTTGAAGAGTGTCAGTGAGGGGCTTTGCCTAACATGGAGTGGAATTCTGTTCCAGGGTGTGGGGAGCCTCTGGGTTATGTATCTGTCCCTCCAGCACATCCTATTTCATTATGTGTTGAGGTTGACATCTCTCACTCTCACAGCTCCGATGGCTTTGAGTTTTCTGGGGTGGAGCATGTCCATTACTCCTGTGTTGTACATGGCCTTGTACAACAGGCATGCAATGACTCTGTGTAGGCAGTATGTGACTGCATTCAGCTGGGGTGTCTACATCCAGGCAGCATATGACATATATTTGAGACCCTTTATCCTCTTGGTGAGGTACCTTTGAGGTCTTTCTAACTGCTGCAGGTGTCAGGTAAGGTACATCCCATATGAGGCATTGTACTAGATTATGGGTGTGATAAGAGAACAGTATAGGGGCACAATGACCTCTGTTGACGTAGATGTGAATCCTTTCATGATACGGTGTCCAATGTAGACAGTCTTCCTAGCCACATTGGCAATGTGAGTGTCACATAACAGGTTACTGTCCACTTGTGTCCCTAGGTCCCTGATTACTCCTTCCATACATAATGGTTTACCACCTATGTGGTAATTTGTGAGTACCTTGTTTGGTATTTGGTGGGACATTCATACTGTCCAGTGTCTTCAGGACAGCTGGGTGGGGTTCCTGTGTGTGAGAGTGTGGTCTGTAGCATGCTACAGACTGTACAGCAGTCTTGCCTACGGTTAGTTGCACATGGGTGGACTCCAATGCCTTGTGCATTGTCAGTTACCTGGACGTATGGGTGTCTGTGCTGAATATGGATACTCACCCTCCTTTTATGTTTTGTTCCAGGTTTTGGGGCCATGACGCATGATATGTGGTATAACCTGGTAGTGCTTGTGTGCTGTCAGGAGGCTTGCAGCAGGTTTCTGTCACTGCACAGACATTGATGTTCTCCATACTGGTGATGGCCTCGGGAGCATGCATATTGGGGTTTACATATCTGGCATTGGTCAGCATTACCCTTATGTTTCTTTCCACTTATGTTTTGTAGGGTGGTGGGTTAGTCTTTTCAGCCTTGCCTACGAATGGCTCTATGGAGGTGGCAAAAGCCTTATCCAATATCCAGACTCCCAGGGGTAACAGGTGCAAGCCATCCCTGGAACAGCTGCGTGGCTTGTCAAGCATGACATCCCAAGCAGACAGACATTGGATCCCCTTGGAATGACACCAGTAATTGTGCCACTTGTTATAACTGATCATTCCGTGTTTGTACTGTGGCATCATTCTTGGTGAGGGTAGGATGCTGCAAACGGTCAGTGTCATACTGGCCTGGACTACATAATCAGAGAGCTCATCTATGTCTCTTTTCATGTAGTCCGGGGTGGTACATCTCAGGTCATTCACACCAGCATGGACTATGACTGCATCATATTTCTACTTGCTTTGGGGTGACCTGCATACTTGTGTTATGTGGCGTATTGTGGCAGCCTACAGGCAGCTTACTGTACCCTTTCCCTTGATCAGTCTGGTGTGCGGGACAGCAGTGTGTCTTGCTATGGAGTCACCTATTACAACTGTATCAGGTATGTTGTTTCTCCTTCTGGCCTGTGACTGTTTGGCATACCAGCTTTGTGTACTATGTGTTGCATGTACTATGTTTGGAGGTTGTTTGATTGGGTGTCTGCTTTGGAGGCCTCTGTTGGTGTGGTGTGTTTGTAATTCGAGCATCCGGGAATGTTTTTCTGTGTTTATGTCTTTGGTTTGCAGCTGTGATAGGTCTATGTGGGACTGGGTTTGTGGTGTGTGTGGTTGCCTTCTTCTCCTGACTAGTTTTGGGACTACTGAGTTGAGGGAGCTCAGCCTCCAGTTTGGATAGATGGTTGCATCTCTCACATATATTTGTATTTCTTGGGGGGAGTTGGGGGTTGTCTGTGTACTTGGGGCAGGTGTAACATTGCCTCAAGATTCACAGATTCAACTTGTTGTGGCTGGCCTTAGTGGATTGTATGTGTGGACATATTTTATTGCCATACTACTGATCAGTGATTACTTCATTTTTTATGTTTGCTCTATCGTGTAGTAGCTTCCTCATTCTCTTGCATGGTTTGGTTATGGCTGGTGTCCACCATGCCAGATGCCTGCATGTATGGCATTGTGTCTTGTTTTAATTTAGGATTGCATAATCCAAGCATTCCTGGCAGTATTCATGGAATGGCTGTATTACAGGTTCTGAGGTGTGGCCCATATTTTTCACCTGCACAGGACCTTTAATGGATTCCACATCAGTTTGCAGGAGTGCAAATATTGCTTTACACATGTTTTTCACTGTGGTTTTCTGGCCAGGGACTGTGGTCAGGATTTGTATATCCACTGTGATTACTCTATGGTCTGGTTTTACCAGTGAGCAATACACTTCTCGTCTTGCCATCCAGTACCCATGTTGCTGATTATCACATCCAGTATGCTTACCCCTCTTGTGGGAGTGGTACGTTGTTCCTGGGCATTTTGGTTTATGGATTCTATGAACTTTTGTCCTACAGTGTTGGGGCTAGTATAATGCTCCCAGTCTATGTCTGGGTATTTTCAGTCACCCAATATAATGTGGTTTGGAGGACTTGATATATTCATGTATTCCAGCATAGGTAAGGTGCAGTTCCTGGTGTTGGGACAGTAGTCTGTAGCAGGCTATAAACTGGGGGGCAGTTTTAGCCACTGTTACTTGACCATGGCTAGTCCATGCTGCTTCTTGTTGTGGTAACAACATGGGGGAGTGGTTATCCTTGACAATTATTGCTAGTCACCCTCCTTTTGTAGCTTGTTCTATGTTTTGAGGCTGTACAGCACAGTATGAGGTGTAACCTGGTAGTGTTAGGGTGCTGTTGTGAGCCTTGACCCAGTTTTCTGTTACAGCACAGATATCAACATTCTCCATACTGGGTGAGTTTAGACTGCATGCATCTTGCTGTTTCGACTTCTGGCATTGGGTAGCATTACATCTAGGTTCTTATCCCTTCTGATACCTATGGAGGTAGGTTTGTGTTTTGAGCCTTACCTATTCAGGGCACGCTGTGGGTAACAACAGCCTTTGCCAGTATCCATACGGCCTGCACTGATAGGTGCACACCAGTCCTAGCAGGTGGAGCATCATGTCATGCTCAGCATGTCATCCCAGGCTGGCACACATTGGATCCCCTTTGACTAACTGCAATACTTCAGCCAATTATTGCACTTGATCATCTCATTGTCATATTGTGGCATGATGCATGGTGAGGGTAGGATGTTAGTCAGGGTCCTCAGGTGTGCATATAGTACATGGTGTTACATTACTTAACACATGGCATTCATGTCTCAGGTGGTGCTGCAGGGCTGCCTCTGTCGGATGCACATATTACACTCCCTGTACATGTTTGTGAGCAGGTCATGTCATTTTAGGCATCCCTGTTATTATTTGAGTGAGTCAGAGGGGGTATCATTCCCAGGGTTCCTACTGAGCCAGTGTATGTGCTATGCGTTGCCTCCTTGCCAAGGCCAGGGCATACTGGGCACGCCTCCTTCTGCCTACTGGGGCAGGCTCAGGTTGTTCCTCCTCCGAATCACGCTCTGCCTGTGATGGCCTTGGCAATGGTGGGGGGCTGTTTGGCCCAGCCCTATGCTGGTCCTGCTGCAGCTGTTTTCGCAAGATCATATTATGTAGCATAGCACATACCATGACAATTTGGATACATGTAGTTTGTGTTTACTGCAAGGCTCCACCAGATGTGTTTAGACACCAGAACCGTGACTTGAGCAGGCCAAACACACGCTCTATTACATTACGTGTTTGTGCGTGTGCCTCATTATGGCGTTCCTGTTCAGGTGTGTGTGCGTTTCTGATGGGTGTCATCAGCCACGGCTCCAGTGCATAACCTGCATCCCCCACTAGGTGTCCGTGTGGGATGTCCCCATTGGCAAATGTCTGGTACAGCTGCATCAAATGCCAGATGTGGGAATCATGGTAGCTCCCAGGGCAGCCAGCACACACATTCATTATTATGCCCTGGGCATCACACACAACCTGGCAGTTGATGGAGGGGAAGCCCTTGCAGGTAATGTAGGCCCTACCCCGATCACTGGCTGGTGCTTTGATGCGTATGTGCGTGCAGTCTATTGCACCCACTACCTCAGGGTATTCCGCTATTTGCTGGAAGAGATGCATATTGCTGGCCAATACCTCATGGGCATTGGGGAAATATACATAATCACTGACATGTGCTGACATGGCATCCAGGAACTGGTGCAGTACCCTGGAGGCTGATGCCTGTGATATCCCCATCATATCACCAGTTGGTCTCTGGAAGGTACCTGTTGCTAGTATTCTTAGGCCAACACATACCTTGGTTTCCACTGGGATGGGTCCCCCTCTGTTGGTTCTGTGTGTGAGGCATGGCCTGCACAGCTCCACTATTTGCTGCAGGAGGTCTCTGTCCACTCTATAGTGCTCTACTATCTCCAGCTCATGTAACCCGTGGTAGGTGACCCTGGGCCTGTACACTCTTCTCCGTCTCTTTACTGTGGGTTGTCTGGCACCATCTGCATTGTCACCACCCTCAGCAACTCACCTATGTCTCATTATGACAGCTATGGCAGCCCCTAATATTTCTGCTCTGAGTTCAGCTTTTTTAGTTTTCACTTCTAATAACTTACTCCTGCCTTGCAGTGTCTCTTGACAGAAACATCTTGCACTGCTGTTTGCAGATTTTTAAGTGTTGGGCTGAGCTACTATTCTGCCTGTGTAATTGCCTGCTTGTAATTGTTTTCACCTGCTAGCTTCCTACTAATTCTGTTGCTTCCTTTTTTCCTTTCCGTTTCCTCAGGCGGGAGCAGTGTGTATACCAGCAGAAACACGCTCACAGTGGCTTACATGTGCGCATACATGCTTACACGGTTCAGAATATGCTTATTCGGGTTAAAATGTGTGCACACCAGCACAAACCGTGTTACAAGTCTGCCAACAGGCTCCTACATGCTCAGTCTGCCCTACATGTGCGCACACCCGTGCAGTGTTAAACATCTGCCAACACGCTCCAACCTGCTCAGTCTGCCTTACAAGCGTGCATACTGTCTTACTCACACTTTATGGTGAGCACATGTGCGCATGCACGCCCAGCAAGAGACTTTGGTGTAGGCAACAGTGTACACCTTCCATTTCTCGACTTTCCCATGCTTATGTTGTGGCACTCCTCTTTCCATGATATGTGTCTGACATCTGTCATGTAATTTTGACCTCCAATGAACTGCATTTCTTTCTGCCATTCCCCCCTGTGATGTCACCTATCTCCTACTCTGTTCCTCCCCCTTCTGTAACTCTTACACTACTTAGAATGTGCTCATTTGCTATGTGACAGTGGAATTCAGTATCCTAACACTCATTTGCATCAGATTGCCTACTAATGCTTAGTTACATGTCTTAGACTCAGCTTCCCCCCTTAGCAACCACTAAACAGTGGCCATGTTGTTTTTGGTCTGCTGGTCCCTGCATTGTAAATCCATGTATTGCATAAAACCCACTTTTGTGGGTTTATAACCTTCATTTTTATGTTTTATACAGCACCCGTTTGCGGGCTGCGCTGGTTTAAACATCGGGATCGGAAAAAAAATTATATTTTATTACTTTTGCATCAGGTTACCTTGCCAATGGCCACATATTTGGCCATTGGCTTGCTGCCTGACACATATGCACCCTTTATTTGGAGATGACATGGCTCCATTGTTTTGCGAAAGCGTACTCAGTTGTCAACTGAGTACATTTCTGCAGCTAAACGGCTCTTACACGGGCTGTTTTGGGCTTCCTGGATCACTAATCAACCTCATTTGCATGCTATTTGGCTGCAAGTGAGGTGATTAGCTTATCCACGCCCACTCCGTGTAAGAGACATTTTAGCTGGTCTCTTACACGGACTTTGGGCTGTTCCTGGATTGCGAAGGCTGCATGGAGTCTTACCCTACTCTTAGACTCCGTGCAAGCCTTCATGAATTCTGCCCAATGTCCGATCCAGTATCAATAAAGGCTCTCCTCTGTATAAAAACCATACATCACCAGGATATTCTTCAAAAAATTCAGATAGTGGCAATAATCCAAAGAACAAAAGGTGACGAAAATAATTTATTGATATAAACCACACACAATTCGGACAAACAGATTAAGCGCTTTCATCTCCTGCACGGAGACTTTCTCAGAATCTGTTTAAACAATAAAATCCTCCATTTAAATACAATCAGATGTAATAAAATTAATTACATTAATTAATTGTTCAATTAAATTTCTTATTGGCTGGCCATTCACTTCATTTATTCATTGATGGAATAAAAAAAGCTTGTACGTAAAAGTACTAAAAAATAATTGTAAAATACACAAGAAAATATGCATATATATATATATATATATATATATATATATATATATATATATATATATATATATACACACACAGACAGACCCTTTCTAAAATAAATACATATTAATAAATGTTGTGTAGCAATCACATATTTGATGGTGTTTTGTTTAAAAATGATACACCATAGACCTTGTATATACACACACAATACTCTAGACACTTCCATATATAAATAAATGTTTTAAAATCAAACTAATAAACATTAAATTATTGAATAAATATCATATATAAATCTTGCTAAAATGCTTAAAAAATAAAACTATAATATATATATAAAATATATTCTCATATTTATAAATATATATACATTTGTGTATATCTCTCAGAAAATGCATATATTTATGTGAAACTATAAAAGACTGTTTGTCATTTTGTTTTTAATATTTTTAATATGGTATCTTAATATGAGAATAAGAAGAATAAGAATTTAAGAATTCCCTGTGGAATGCATGCTAGAGATGCTGGGTGGGCAGATTGGTATGATGAGGGCGATGATTTTTCTGAGCTGTGATACAGAATCGGAAGTGCCTAGACATGGTAAGATCTTCTGTGCCTAATTATGGTGAATGCCAAAATAAGCCATTACTAGAAAATGGAAATCAAAATCTAAACCAATTGTACTAGAAGTAATGAATATAGTAACAAAGAAAAAACATCTGGAACTGAAATCTTCAGAAAAGGGTAGGAGCAAACTACAAAGGAAAAATAGGAATTGTGGGAACAATACATACAGGGGAGGAATGAGGTTTAAAAGAAGGCAAGACTTAAATGAGCTATTAATGTTTGACTGAAAATGATTGGGTAGATTACAAGTGATATATAATGTTTGCAACTGGGAGTGTGTCAGTATGGGGTGTGATGTAAAATTCTTACAACTAGGATTGCGTCAGTGTGGTTTGTTTTAATTTATATAAATGGATGATTGCCTGTCTCAGTCCACATCTCCAGGCTAGCTGCTCAGCATAATGCATACGAGATTATCCAAGTGCTACTAACTCTGGGCAAGACTGCAATCCAAATTGTAGCTTGCCACAGATCCCCCACCATTCCCCAGTATTCCCACTCCTCATTTCTTGATACACTGGAAAATATTAGTGTACAACTTAACACCCTAATAATGGGCGATTTCAACTACCCCACCATTAACTGGAAAAACTACTCATGCACCAACTCTTTTGCTCAATGTTTTCTGGAATTCATAAATTCCAACTCCTTGGATCAACTTATCCACACCCCCACCAGGGGCAGCAATATCCTAGACCTGGTCCTTACCAACATGGGCATCCAGTGTTCCACACCAGAGGTCGGTTCCTCATTGGTCAGATCCAACCACAAGCTAATCACCCTAGATATCCACATCCTGCCCCCACCCCCCATTAGGGAGACCACAGTAAAAATTTCTCCAAAGCCAACTTCACACTTCATAATACAGAAGTGGCAAACTTCAAAACACCCATGCAGACAGACAATAGAGGTACGACTGCTGAATCCTACACAAATGCACTTTATAAGCACTTACACAAGTGCATGGGTCATGCAATCCCTAACAGAACCAAGATACTATCCTCCAAAAAAAGGAAGCCAATCTAGTGGTCCCCTGCCATAAACAAACTCTACAAAAGAAGAAAGAAACTGTTACAAAAAAAGAGTAAAATCCCATGATTGGAGGAACTCCTTGGTCTGACTCAGTAAGAAGCTGAGATCCCTCATAAAATCCTCCAAAGCTAGTTACAAAAACAAAATCACCACTGATTCAAAAGACAACAACAAAGCATTCTATAGCTATGTCAAGAATCTCAATAGCAACACTCAGATCTGCTCTGAGTTACAGCACAATTGCACTAAATATACAGAACCAATTGATATTGCCAACATCCTGGCAGATAGGTTCAGTGCTAACTTTACCCCCCTCTCACCCCCTAAAGGGCTCATCTCTATACCGGAAGAATGCTAAGTTCCTGTAATCACGGCTGCACAGGTAAAAAACACACTCTCCAAAGCCAAGAACACAGCTTCCATGGGACCTGACAACATCCCAAGCTGCGTTCTACATGAACTACAGAACTAACTGGCACCTCACCTAAGTACCATGTTCAATCATAGCCTTACCTTAGGCTTTGTGCCCACTGAATGGCAAACAGTGATGGTCATCCCACTCCACAAAGGGGGAGCCACCACAGACCCCGGGAACTACCACCCCATTAGCCTGACGAGCCTGGTCTGCAAGTCTATGGAATATATCATCATAGAACTTGTAAACAATGACATTGGTAATCTCCAAACTCTGGACCCCACCCAGTTCGGGTTTGTAAAAGGCAGATCATGTCTCCTAAACCTGATAGACTTTTTTGAAGTGGTCACCAAAGCTGTAGATGAGGGTAAGGTGGTTCACACAGCCTATCTAGATCTCGCCAAGTCTTTCAACACTATCCCCCACTCTGGAATTATAGATAAACTCACTAAACTAGGTATAAATCCATATGTCACAAGATGGGTTGCCAACTGGCTCACTGACAGAACCCACACTGTAAAAGTAGGAGACTCCAAATCCGACTTCAGACCAGTGACAAGCTGAGTACCATCGGGTTCAGCCCTGGGTCCTCTCCTGTTTGGTATCTACTTCTCTGAAGTACAGGATAACACAGAAGGTCTTTGGCTAACAAAGTTCGCAGATGACTGCAAACTAGGAGCTATAATTGAAACTCCTAACGATGTGGACATCCTACAAAAGGGCCTCACTGAGACAGATGCTTGGTGTCAAAGCCATGGC
This sequence comes from Protopterus annectens, assembly GCF_019279795.1. Classification (NCBI taxonomy): domain Eukaryota; kingdom Metazoa; phylum Chordata; order Ceratodontiformes; family Protopteridae; genus Protopterus; species Protopterus annectens. The sequence continues at coordinate 216,691,234 of NC_056737.1, forward strand.
CTCAAGCTCAATGCCAAAAAGTGCATTGTCATCCCCATTTGTAAAAACTCTGTACCCATGAACTACCACATATGTGGTAGGCTACTTAACACCGAAAGTGTGATAAGAGACCTTGGGACACAGGTGGACAGTAGTCTCCCCTTTGATAATCACATTGCCACAGTAGTCAGGAAATCCTTCTACATGGCACACCTCATCACAAAAGGTTTCTCATCCAGGAAAAAAGAGGTCATTGTTCCCCTCTACTCGTCACTCATTAGACTCATTATAGAATACAGTGCCCCTTTTGGTATGTACCTCACAAGACATCTACAACAACTGGAAAGGCTGCAGAAATACCTCACAAAGAGGATTACTGGCCTCAAACAGATGCCCTACACAGACCGTCTCAAAACACTCCAGCTTTACTCTGTTACATATTGCCTACTCAAGAGGCAATCTCTGCCTAACATACAAAGCTATGTCAAACCCAGAGCTGTTGGACATGTTCCACTTAAAGAAATCCCAATCCCTCCGAGCTACTCACTTTAGGGATCTAAACCTTGTCACAACAATAAACAGAACATGCTGGAGGGATAGATTCCTGTCCCAGAGACTTCCCGTACTCTGGAACAAACTACCTATCTATATCAAACAAAGCTCCTCATTTGCACTCTTCAAGAAAAATCTTGATTGGATGGGAGATAAGAAATTCACCTCGGGGATCACATCTGTGGCTCTGCTCAACAGGGGCACAGGAAAATAATTTTCTTGGGTGGCAAAAGCCAGGGTACCTTTTTGGCTAGGCTTATATAGGCCCTAGGGCCAATAGCTTAGTGCCTACCTATGAACCTATGTCATAAGTGATGGTTTAATAAAGATGTTTCTTGTTAAAAAAAGGGCAGGAATTGAATAATTTATGTAATGTTGCTTAGGTTATATGATATATTGCAATATATGTGAAGTTTAATGTTTGTAAATGTGAATTTGTTATTACTGTTTGATTACATTCATATTAATTCAAATTTGCATACGTCACAAGTGATAATTCAATAAAGTTGTTTAAAAAAACAAAGAGGGATTCTAGCATATTATACATCTCTCAGATTTACAACCTGAATCCTTACTACCATAAGCACATCTGCAGTTTTTAAGAATCAAATTATAATCCCATAAATTATACAAGACTTGCTCACACCTAGTTAACCATAATATCCATACTTCACCTATCAGTATCCATCATATTTTTAGCATCTTGGTTAGAGATTGGCCTTACCCATCCCGAGGTAGATAAGTATATATTATCCATAATAAGAATAACTGTGATCATGCCATAGATAATTTGGGGGGACCCATGCATGGGATAAAGCATTTAGGAGCTTTCTCTGTCCATTAGTAGTACAGGGGTCAAGTCCTGGCATATATTTTCTGTTTCCCATCCATAGATCTAAGTTGCACTTGAATATTGATAGGGATGAACTTTGTTTTATGTGGATGGGAGTCTGTTCCAGAGCAATGGTATCCTCTGCAAGATATATCTGTCCCTCCAAACCATTCTGTTGATGTTACGGAACAAATTTATATCCCTAGATCAAGTATTTCTGATGGCATTGGACTTGCTGATGCTTCTGTAGCTTTTGAATTCTTTGTTCTTAAATTATACTGTAAAATTTTCCCAAAACCTATTAACATCCTGCAATTTGAACATTCATTTATGTGTAAACTGCCTACTTTTATGGGTATAGTGCTTAACTTGTTTTCAGCCTAGCGGCAATTATGGGATGTATCAGTATTTGTCAAAGATATCATCACCTCAAGACAGATTCCTTGGGAAACTATATTTGAAATCCTAGATGCCCAAATCACTATAAACAAGACTAAATACCATTTAATAGCTAGCTACAGAATACCATCTATGTTCAGTTGTGAGTATGAATTCTTTCTTAACACCTTACCTGAAATCGCCATTAAAAGTAATACCTTTCTACTGTGAGACCAGCTATCTATCAATAAAATGGCTGATTTATGCTGCCAATGATTGGCATGTCCAATGCTTTTTTAACATTATAAATGTGAACTCTCTTTCACAGATAGATAATAATCCTACTAAGGAACCCAATATCTACAAGATATTCCTCACAAATATGACCACTTTTTGTACATCTCCATATGTATCTTCCAGGCCTTTTCAAATCAGACCACAAACTAAGGACCTTTTCCTTTAAAACTGGAGGTACTTCCCTTGTAAATAACTCTGTGTTTAGGGACTTCTCAAAAGCAAACCTTCTTCAGTTATTTGATGAATACATTCTCTTATAATCCTCCTTTGATAGACCCCATTGCTAAAACTGCTGCCTATGCATCTAACATCTACTCTCACTTAAATAGCTGTACTGTACTAATAAGGCAGAGACTATCAGCACTAAATATAATGAGAATTTTAAAAACAAACACCTATGATGAAATACCTATATAAAAATTGTATAACAAGAGAAAGAAATTGCTTAATGCCTATAGAGATTTTATTCTACTTACCTTAAGTGCACATTTAAGCAACTAGTAAAGACCATAAGGGAATAATTAGGAAGCTCAGTGCTATGAACCTAAACTAGTCACTAAAGCAAAACTAACTACTAATCTTTAACTATGTCATGATGTTTGAACTATACCCAACAATGTTTGGGGCTAGCCCACAATAATATTGGCCAATCTGATCCAAAAGAAAAAGCTTAGAAAATACCTGACAAATTTAGTACACACATTCACTAAAATTACAGTTATAGCCATTGCACAGATTCCACAATCCCAGCCACCCCCTTTAATTATTATGGAACAAGATCCTACAGCTCTTTCAAATGCTAGGAACTCCTCATTCATGGGCCCTGATAATATACCTGGATGCCTGAATGCCAGTGCCAAATATGGCCTATCAGAAGCCCTACTTAACTTCTTTAATCAAATTTCTCCTCTGGTTGCATTCCTTAAGCCTGGAAAACAGCCACTGCAATGCTGTTACACAGGGTGGCCCAACCACAGATCCTGATAACTACAGACCCATTAGTCTCTTTAGCCTCTAATGTAAAACCATGGAACATGTTATCTCACACCTCACTAATCCGGGAATTGAAAATTTCCTAATCATTGACTTTCATCAGTTTGGCTTTGTCAATGGAAGGTTCTGCCTCTGTAGCCTCATTAAGTTCTTTGAAAAAAGCCCCCAAAGCAGTGGACAGTGGTTATCCAGTACATACAGCATATGTGGACCTGATAAAGTCCTTTGACACTCCTCTCCATTCAGGCATTATTGACCAACTTTCAAACCTGAATACAAATCTCATATCTCTCAACTGTACCGAATTCCTCAGTATTTACTGGTGTTGAGAGCAAAATAATGGGATGCCACGAATTCCGGAATGGCCCCCTCAATTCCCAATTTTTTTCAATTTTTTGGGGTAGTTTTTAAATGTATTCACTTTCCACAATCCATTTTACTGTAATCAGAATTGTGGCAGTATTAACAATGTGCTGAGAAACAATGGGTTTAATGGCACCACCAAACAAATGAAAAACAAACAATTCTCTCACACAGTTCCTTTTCTATTAATTTCTCATTTGACCTACTTAAAATGAAGGTGAAGAATATTCAGAAAATCCAGTATCCATGTTATCATTTGTTGGTTTTAAAAAGTGTCTCACAAGGAAAGGAAGGGTCCTGATAGAAGACGGTGTACTATGATGTCGTACAGGTTTCCATCACATTGTTATATTAAGTATATGTTTTGTTTTCTATCAATATTGTTGTGCAGTACTGCCAGTAACTTAATACTGGGTAGTTATCTTAATCATGAATGCGATACCATGGTTAAAGTCACCTGGAGTATACCACGATTATTAATACTACAAATCATTAAAAATCCCAAAGTTGTGGAAGCGGGGTATGTATATGTATGCATGCATACCGTATTTCCTAAAATAGACATTTGCATGATCACCATGTCTCTAAACAGTGTTTTGAATAAATACATTTTGGGACTAAGCTGCTGTTCTCTTGAGCTCCTTAAATTTAATCTCTCTCAATCTTCCTTTATTTTAGTTAAATTATTGCTGTCACTGCTTCTCCCGTCGGACAACCGTAGACGTTGGGTGAAAAGTGAATTGTGGATGTAATTAGACTTACAAATGGCTTTTGCTTCAGAAAGTGCATGACAAGTCACCCACCTTTATTCTGTCAACTTGAAGAACATGCTTCTCAACACAAGAAATCTGGACAAAGCCAAAAACAATGGTGAGACAAACGCCCAAAAATAAGGACAAATTTAAAATATTGCAGATATTACTTTTATAAAGTCAGAAAGTTATTATCGGAAACTTAAATGTCTGTCAATGCTTCACTCCTCAAAAGATTTGTCAGAAACCACATATTTTATAAGGAAAAGACCAAAATACGAGGCAAAAATACAGACAGTTGAGAAGTATGTGTAACGGTACTAATATTTTAAAATGTGTCACTGATTCTGATGGTAAGAAGTCATGACCTCTGCCGTAAATATTAACACTAAAAGTGTGACTGACTTAAAACTAATTAAATTGCAAACACTTATTACTGCACCCCTACTACTCCACAAAGATTTTCTTGCACTGCATGCATTAATGTGGTAACCCAGGACTGACTCGGTATTAAAGCCATTGTTCTCAAAGTATATCTGTCGAAGTTGGTATATACAGATAGCAAGGACAGTGGTGCGCAACTTTCTGATAAGGCAACCAGTTCAAGAATGTGCAGCATGTTACGTGACATAATTATAGCTGCTGTGTACAGGTTGCTGTAGAAACTGTTAACCTGTGAGACATTTCATGAAGTATCAGTAGCTACATACATTCATTACTTTAGGTGTAGTACTTTTTTTTAATTTAATAGGAGTGGACCACTGATCCAAATGGACTGTTTTCAGGCCAGCAGGAAAATGATACAGAAAATGTGAAGATACAAATCTTGTGTAACATTGCTTTAACATCACTCAATATGGTTGCCTGCTATTCCAGTGGCTGAAGTGGAGCATTATGGAAACATGATATTGCAAGAGAAACCATAGCCGGAACCAGTGCAAAGGAATGAACTGCACTTTTTTGCCAAAATAAAAGTTTACCTTTGCAGAATTTGAGTTAATTCTTTTACAGTATGTACAGTTAATGTTGCACCAACAAAATAAAGCAACTTTTAGTGGAAGCAAGGAAATATTTTCCATAAACTCAGGGTATTTAGCTTAGTCATTTTTCCTGCAGGGCACAACCGCTTAAATAGAGACCATCTAGGGTGGTAACCCTAACGTACAAGCTAGCATATTATATAAGCAACAACGTTCAAGTAAAAAGAAACCATTAATGATTTAATACTACATCACATTAATTACTAAGTAAGTGAAAAGAGGAAAGAAGTCAGGAGGAAGTAAAGAAGGTAATTGGAGTTGCACTGATTAGATCCTATCACCCTAGGCTAGAAAATGCATATTCCTTATATCTGTATTATGTTCCGGCACCCAGGCTTCAAGAATATTCAATTTATTACTAATATTACCTAGCACTGAGGTGAACCTAATGCATCTGTTTAGTCATGGGTGGCTAGAGAGATATTGCCAGCTGTCAGTGAAGATTGTCCTTAGGTAATCCTAGTAAATTTCCTGTTCAGGAGGAAGCATGAATCTTTAGAGTAACATGTGGAAAAGGTACTAAAGACTGAATCTAGAAACATGATATGAACTCTGTGAATGTAATTAGTGAATAACAGTGGAATGATATCTCTCTGTTATGATAACCATTTTAAAGCACTAAAGCTTCACTAATTTCAGTGTTTACAGTGTTTTCTTGCTCTGTTATTTCTTGTATATTCTTGACACCTCTATATCTGCCCAGGTCAAATTGTTTTTCTCGTGTTAAGAAATGAGGAGTTGTAGAGACATTGCAGTCTGCACTATAAATCTGCTTTAATTCCATAATCCAATGCATTGTAAAGTTAATCAGGGACAAGGAAAGTGCCGTTCATAAACACTGAGATGAAGTTCAAAATGTGCTGCAAGGCTTACAAAATCACAGAAAAGATTGAGCAAGTACACTGAACTGTAAATATTTTATGGAAATAAATGATTTATAGTTGTTTCTTAAACATCTACTTTGTTAAAGTTCACTAGTATGTTTTTGAAGCCTCCATTGTTTCACTGTTTTTCTTTACTTTTCCACTTGCTGTTGTTTCAGAGTCCTGCGGTCATTTTAGAGAGCTAAATAAGGTTAAATGCCACAGGTGGTAAATGTATATAGAGGAAACTACTGACCTTTAGTAGCCATAAATATCAGCACTTCATAATTAACAACACGGTGACAAAGTAACACAATAATCAGCAATTGCAATGGTGGGTGGCAGGGGGTTGGGAATATAATGGCTGCAAATGTGCAACTGCATTGTGACCGGGAGATGATTTACATATCTGAAAATATGTGAAATAATGAATATAGCTGGAAAAAATAAAACTCAATACCTTTTTGTGTTTTTGACCTTTCATAAGTGCTGTTAAGACTTAGTTGGAGCGTTTTTTAGATAAAGGGGCAGGCAACAAAAGCAGAATATCAAAATGCTAAATGAATATAGTGAACATTTACAGCCTTTATTTGCAATAGCTGTGCTAAGAAGAATGCATTAGAATCACTGTTTATAAATATGATTAAACTAGAGATATGGTTCATTTTTTGAGACCCATGGGATCAACATTATCTTCTGTTGAAAACTAAGGAAGAAAATGTTCAATGTTTTTGCTCTGGGTAAAAGGTGGGGGCAAGCCCTTACACCCTCAATGAAGTTGACTTTGTAGTCTGCACCTTCTTACTTAATATAATCTATTTCAAGGCTACTCTACCTCTGATAAGGATATTTATTATGACAAAACTGTCTCTTGACTGCTTTTGCCTTTGTAGACTGAGCAGTTACTGATTCAACTGCAGATATATTACTACTGCCCTCTGGGGCCATATTTTGGTTGTTTGTTCTTCAGTTTGCATTTGAAAGTTGGTATCCCACAATTCCATCGGAGTAGATGGGGTTACATAATTATGCATGTACATTTTATGTTAATCAGCATATAGCTTTGTACTTATTTTTCATGTGCCTTTGTCCAGATTTTTGATGTTTCCAGATTGAGAGGTATGATCCTTATGTCTGCAGTGCATAGCTAACTGGTTGTCTGACAGAACCCATGTGGTTAGATTAGCAGATGCCATTTCTGAAAGCAAAAAGTTATCAGTATACCACAGAGCGCAGTGATGGACCATATCTTATTTGATATCTATTTCTCAGACCTCCAGGCCAACACTCCTGGTATATAGTTATCTAAGTTTGCAGATGACTCACAACTGCTCCAGCGTGGGTTATATCATGTTAACAACTGGTGCAAGGGCAGTGGTTTCAAATTAAATGCAAAAAAATGCAGTATAGTTAATTTTGGTAAACAAAACAGTTTCACTTGCCATATCCATAGGGATGCATCCCTACAATCAGACACTGTTGTAATGGATCTGGGTACTCTTGTTGATAATTTCTTATCATTTGATCATGATTTCTTTGCAGTATTTTAGAAAGCCTTCTATCTGGCTCATCAAGTTTCCATATGCATCTCTTCTATATCTAAAGAAGTCTTAATTCCCTTTTATTCACATGTCATTGGATCAATTATTGAATATAATGCTCCTTTAGGAATGTATTTGTCTAAACATATCAATTCAGCTTGAGAGACCTCAGAGACTCATAACTAAAAAAGATCAGTGGCCTCAAATTTCTTATTTATCAGGGCAAACTGGCAGCCGTTGCTCTATATTCACCCTGTTATAGAATCCTCCATGGAGATCTGAGTTTAGTCTTTCAAGCCATGAAAGATACAACCTTCCTTGACTTTCCATCCCTTCACAGAACAAATAGTACATCAAATGCCCCTTTTAAAGGAACTAAACACTCACCAACAGAGAGATGCATATCTCAATGTATCTCCAACTCTGGAACAAACTTTGTGAATCAGAGTAGCAGCCTTGCCACAGTCAAGGCAAACCAAAAAAATTGGGCCAGCAGAGACTTACTCCCTCACTGGTGCTTCTTGTCTTGTACTCCTTAAGGGGGGGTGGATTATGAGTACGGGTTTTGGGCAGGCTTGGAATGGTCTGCATACTGATTCCCTTATCACTGAGCCCTGCTGCAACTCACTGTGTACTGCGTACGCTCCTCATCTTTACTTATTGTATACAATCTTTTCACCATCTGTTTATATTTCATCAAACCATTTAATAGCAATTTCTCCGTCATTGTCCATAAAACATCCTGTATTAGTTTAACATCATTAAATCTCACTTGGCTCGCCTTTATTACTTTCTTCCCTACTTACTCATCTATCCCACGGTCCAGCATGGCAACATTCTCTGTTACTCCTTTATACCATAAACATCTGTGTTCCAGTCTCCCTAACTCAGATTCCATCATTTTGTATGTTCACATATTCCTCCGTTGTTTACTTATATCCATTTACTTCTTTATCAACTCCTTAAACTTTGCCATATTTGCCTGTACTTCCCTCCATATTAGTTCCCCCACTAACTCTGATCATTTCCCCTATTTTTTTCTAATATGCAATACAAGTTTAAGGATGCTCAGTGTATTATGTAGTTAATTAACCTCAAACCTTGTTTTTACAATATAATACTCCTCTCTTAGTTGGGTTCAACACTGCCCATAAGTGCTTTCAAAAACAGTTTTCAAAAGTATCTTCTTCTTCTTCTCTCTTTAACCAAAAAACCACACTGAAAAAACCCCTCAGGTCTTGGCAGGCAAACAGTTCCAACAAAAGCTGAGAGAGCGATAAATAAATCCACTGCAATAAAACTTTGAAACAGATAAAAAACGTGTTTAATCCAATGACAGTTTAGCGCTTTCACTCACATAAGTTGAGCTTCATCAGAACTAATCACCATTCTTAAAAAGACAGTTTATATGCACTTTTTGGCACCAAAAATTTTTCAAATTTCTTAAAGAACTTAAAGAAACAGTAATCAATATTAAACACAATATTCAATATGAATATGTAAATTAATATAAAAAAATATGTATGTTAATATCAAAAAATATATATATGAATATGAAAAAATGCCAGCAAATCCATACTTATTAACTACAAGTAAAATATAAACTTTTGTTAAAAATTTTTTCTTAATACGTTTTTTTAAAAAATGACATCCATTATCATAACATATATTTTATAGATATTGAGTCATTTAAACCTGGTTTGTGTGCAGCATCAGTATACAATTGCCACCAGGTTTCCTTATATAGCAATTGTTCCCTAAAATTCCCACCCCTATTGTGTATCTCAACCCGGTCAATAATACCAAATCTAAAAGAATGAGTTAAATCAAATTTGTTAACATGTCTGAACAACGCATTATTCTCATTTCTAGTTTTTATACTATACATATGAGAATATATCCTTTTACTTAGCTTTTGCTCAGTTTTTCCTATATAGAAACTTGGGCATCTTTCACATTTAGCTAAATAAACCACCCACTTAGTATTACAATTACCCGATTTAAATCTAATGGTGGTGTTGTTTACATTTCTCAATTTAATTTTCTCATCTTCCATGATATTCTTACACTGACGACACATGCCACATTTTTTAGTATGGTCACCATCAGTAAATCTGTTATCAATTCTTCTCTCCAATAACTTCTTCAAATTATCCCCCATTTTGTAAACAAAAGATGGTGCACTACCCAATATATGTGTAATACTGTCGTCTGCTTGAATAATACTCCAATTTTTAATAATAATATTTTTAATTTTAGCTACGTGTGACCCATACTCTAGTACACATGCCCTTCCCAAATTTTTTGTTGTTGTTTGTGTACTTTTTTCAAGCACCTTATTATTACTTGTACCATAAACGTATTCCCCTAACAGGGGTTTGTATTTTGTACCCCATTCTTTAATCAAACTTGTTGAAATTCTATTTAATGTTTGGTTATCATACCCCCTACTTTTAAATAGGTCAGTAATATAGGCAACTTCTTCCAACATATCTTGGAAATTCGAAGTCATTCTAATGGCTCTAATAATCTGCCCTTTGAAGATGTTGTTAAACATCCTCCTAGGGTGATTACTAGAAAATTCCAAATAATTGTTGGAAAATGTATTTTTTCTATACAATTTGGACTCAAAACAATTATTACCTTTGAACACAAATGTGTCCAAATAGGCCAAACCTTGATAGTCACAAGTGGAAGTGAATTTTAAATATTCACTACTGTCACCAATAAATACAAGGAATTCATCCAACAATGTCTTGGTGCCTTCCCACAATATATACACATCATCCAAGTACCTAGAATAATATTTGATATATTGATTGTATATACTTGGAAAAATAATCCTTTCTTCCCAATCTAACATCACGAGGTTGGCAAATATGGGAGCACAAGATGCTCCCATAGCCACACCTCGCGTCTGTTTGAATATTTCTCCCTCATGTTCAATGTAATTGTGTTCCAACACCAAAGACATTAGTTCCATGATCAGGCATATGTTGTCCCAAGATAGACCACTATATTTTGTCACACTATTCAAAAATGCTTCCAATCCCAAAGCTTTGGGTATACAACTGTACAAATCAACAACATCCACAGTAACAAACAAAAGGTCTTTTTTCCATAAATTAGTAGGATATTTTCTCAGAAACTCCCAAGAGTCCTTCACCTTATGGGGTACGAAGTCATAAATATGTTTTAGTTGTTGATCTATCATAACACCCATTGAATAAGTCTTTGAATGACTACCCGAAATAATAGGTCTAAAGGGAGGGTCGATAGTACATTTATGGGTTTTTGGAATACCAAAAATCCTAGCCAACAATGGATACTCTACTTTAATGTATCCATATAACTCATCAGAAATTCTATGATCTATCAAAAATTCTTCAATATGATAGTCAATTTGCCTGTATGAAGTCTGAATTTCATTGTAGGATACAATCTGATAATTGTCTGTATTGTGTAGTTTGTCATATATTTTATTAGAATATGCATTGCTGTCATATATGACTATTCCCCCTCCCTTATCGGGTTTCATTATACGTACTGTCTCACTCGATCGAAGTTTCTCTAATAAATCAATCTCTGCAGTAGTTAAATTTATATCCAACTTACTAACGTAAATCTTGTTAAATAACTTGTATATATGTCTAGTAACCACTCTATCAAAGACTGAGACTGTAGGATGTATAGGCGGAATATATTTACTTTTCTTTTTTAATAACCGACACTGCTCTGTAGTCGTATTCTCAACATCATCCTTAAATAAAATAGCTAAATTTAATTTGCGTGTGTACTTTTTGAATTCAGTCAATGTATCCACCAATTTAGGTTTTACTGTAGGAATGAATTTCAGACCTTTTGAGAACAATTTAAAATGAATTTTTTCTATGTCCATATCAGTATAATTATAAATATTGAAATTTTGATATGAAAACACATTACCAGCCCTCAAAATTTCTTCATGTAATGTTGTATATTTTGCAGGAGTATCAATCAAATTATCAAGATCATCAGTTTCTAAAAAAATATTTTGACCCTGAACTGAAAAATTACACATATCATTATCATAGACTGCATTGTCATTCCTATCCAATACATCGGTGCCATAACATACCGATGGATTGTTGTCCTTAATTACCATTGCTGGTGTCTGGGGTATTGATCTTCCCTTCTCTTGTATCTCTTCGGCTTGTATACATTGTCTTCCCCCAAAAAATAATCTCCTTTACCAGCAAAAACACCATTATTGATAGAATACCTGTCTTTCCCGGTATTCAAGACTTCAGTGTGGACTTGTAAATTTTGACTAATCTTATTCCATTTGTAAGCCACATTTTTTTGATATTGGGTAATATCTCTAGACAATTTTTGCACCTTTCGATTGTAAACCTTCTTAGAATACATTTCTACATTTTGAAATTGCTTTTGATACAACTTCTCCCATTGCGGAAACAGTGAATCACATTGTATTACATTATTAATATTCTCCACTTCCAAAAATAGCTTACACAAATATCCATCATTGTACTTTATCAAATTTTTCATAAACTGAATACCAAAAGAGTCAAAAAGGATGTTGAAATCTGACATCACAGACTCTGTTAATTCTAAACCTATAGGCACTTTAAAAAATCTAAGCCCCATCGGGACTACGTTGGACTCTATACATTTAGAAAAATATGCATTGTCCATTTTTAAGTTGTTAATTTGTTGTAGTTTCTTCCCAAACAGATAAATAATATCTCGTAAGGAACCACATTTTGCCATAGAATCATGAACTGCTGGTTCAATGTCCTTTTTAGTATTATTAAAATCACAAGTATAATGTAGAAATTTTTTTAAACGTTCATCCTCTCGCAACTGATCTTGACCTGTACCTACAGGTCTGTTGGTATTAACTTCTGGACAACCATCTCTACCACCGGCCTTAGTACAATTAGCATAAGTCCGTACAGGTACTTGTCTCTTGGATTTAGCACCCGTTCGTTGAAAATCATCGTCATTTTCATTAAATACAAAGTCAAATGTGAAATCAGACAGTCCCAACCTACTACTACTACGCTGTTGTTGAGTTACTGGTAAGTCAATCATATTTGATAGATTTCGCTCACCTCTCTGGCCATTGGGGATAACGTCAGATTCCACAATAGATACATTTGACTTATTAAAATTTGTATCATTCATTGCAGGTTGCGATACTTGTAAAATAGGTATGAAATCATTTTCTGATGCTGGCTGAGTATTACCAATATAGTCTGGGCGACGAAAAGGAGTTCGCCCAATTTCTTTTAATAAACACGTTATATTTTGGATTTCGCTCCTCAGCGTGGCTAATTCAGCCTGAACGCTGTTCCACTCACTACGTGAAATTAATGGACTCAGCGGTGGTGTCGCTCCGCTAACAGACGCCATGGGGTAAACCAACCTTGGAGAACCAGATATCAGCGTGTAAGAAAACTCCGTAACCAAAAAACCACACTGAAAAAACCCCTCAGGTCTTGGCAGGCAAACAGTTCCAACAAAAGCTGAGAGAGCGATAAATAAATCCACTGCAATAAAACTTTGAAACAGATAAAAAACGTGTTTAATCCAATGACAGTTTAGCGCTTTCACTCACATAAGTTGAGCTTCATCAGAACTAATCACCATTCTTAAAAAGACAGTTTATATGCACTTTTTGGCGCCAAAAATTTTTCAAATTTCTTAAAGAACTTAAAGAAACAGTAATCAATATTAAACACAATATTCAATATGAATATGTAAATTAATATCAAAAAATATGTATGTTAATATCAAAAAATATATATATGAATATGAAAAAATGCCAGCAAATCCATACTTATTAACTACAAGTAAAATATAAACTTTTGTTAAAAATTTTTTCTTAATACGTTTTTTAAAAAATGACATCCATTATCATAACATATATTTTATAGATATTGAGTCATTTAAACCTGGTTTGTGTGCAGCATCAGTATACAATTGCCACCAGGTTTCCTTATATAGCAATTGTTCCCTAAAATTCCCACCCTATTGTGTATCTCAACCGGTCAATAATACCAAATCTAAAAGAATGAGTTAAATCAAATTTGTTAACATGTCTGAACAACGCATTATTCTCATTTCTAGTTTTTATACTATACATATGAGAATATATCCTTTTACTTAGCTTTTGCTCAGTTTTTCCTATATAGAAACTTGGGCATCTTTCACATTTAGCTAAATAAACCACCCACTTAGTATTACAATTACCCGATTTAAATCTAATGGTGGTGTTGTTTACATTTCTCAATTTAATTTTCTCATCTTCCATGATATTCTTACACTGACGACACATGCCACATTTTTTAGTATGGTCACCATCAGTAAATCTGTTATCAATTCTTCTCTCCAATAACTTCTTCAAATTATCCCCCATTTTGTAAACAAAAGATGGTGCACTACCCAATATATGTGTAATACTGTCGTCTGCTTGAATAATACTCCAATTTTTAATAATAATATTTTTAATTTTAGCTACGTGTGACCCATACTCTAGTACACATGCCCTTCCCAAATTTCTTGTTGTTATTTGTGTACTTTTTTCAAGCACCTTATTATTACATGTACCATAAACGTGTTCCCCTAACAGGGGTTTGTATTTTGTACCCCATTCTTTAATCAAACTCGTTGAAATTCTATTTAGTGTTTGGTTGTCATACCCCCTGCTTTTAAATAGGTCAGTAATATAAGCAACTTCTTCCAACATATCTTGGAAATTCGAAGTCATTCTAATGGCTCTAATAATCTGCCCTTTGAAAATGTTGTTAAACATCCTCCTAGGGTGATTACTCGAAAATTCCAAATAATTGTTGGAAAATGTATTTTTTCTATACAATTTGGACTCAAAACAATTATTACCTTTGAACACAAATGTGTCTAAATAGGCCAAACCTTGATAGTCACAAGTGGAAGTGAATTTTAAATATTCACTACTATCACCAATAAATACAAGGAATTCATCCAACAATGTCTTGGTGCCTTCCCACAATATATACACATCGTCCAAGTACCTAGAATAATATTTGATGTATTGATTGTATATACTTGGAAAAAAAAGGGGGAATAGTCATATATGACAGCAATGCATATTCTAATAAAATATATGACATACTACATAATACAGACAATTATCAGATTGTATCCTATAATGAAATTCAGACTTCATACAGGCAAATTGACTATCACATTGAAGAATTTTTGATAGATCATAGAATTTCTGATGAGTTATATGGATACATTAAAGTAGAATATCCATTGTTGGCTAGGATTTTTGGTAATCCAAAAACCCATAAATGTACTATCGACCCTCCCTTTAGACCTATTATTTCGGGTAGTCATTCAAAGACTTATTCAATGGGTGTTATGATAGATCAACAACTAAAACATATTTATGACTTCGTACCCCATATGGTGAAGGACTCTTGGGAGTTTCTGAGAAAATATCCTACTAATTTATGGAAAAAAGACCTTTTGTTTGTTACTGTGGATGTTGTTGATTTGTATAGTTGTATACCCAAAGCTTTGGGATTGGAAGCATTTTTGAATAGTGTGACAAAATATAGTGGTCTATCTTGGGACAACATATGCCTGATTATGGAACTAATGTCTTTGGTGTTGGAACACAATTACATTGAACATGAGGGAGAAATATTCAAACAGACACGAGGTGTGGCTATGGGAGCATCTTGTGCTCCCATATTTGCCAACCTCGTGATGTTAGATTGGGAAGAAAGGATTATTTTTCCAAGTATATACAATCAATACATCAAATATTATTCTAGGTACTTGGACGATGTGTATATATTGTGGGAAGGCACCAAGACATTGTTGGATGAATTCCTTGTATTTATTGGTGATAGTAGTGAATATTTAAAATTCACTTCCACTTGTGACTATCAAGGTTTGGCCTATTTAGACACATTTGTGTTCAAAGGTAATAATTGTTTTGAGTCCAAATTGTATAGAAAAAATACATTTTCCAACAATTATTTGGAATTTTCGAGTAATCACCCTAGGAGGATGTTTAACAACATTTTCAAAGGGCAGATTATTAGAGCCATTAGAATGACTTCGAATTTCCAAGATATGTTGGAAGAAGTTGCTTATATTACTGACCTATTTAAAAGCAGGGGGTATGACAACCAAACACTAAATAGAATTTCAACGAGTTTGATTAAAGAATGGGGTACAAAATACAAACCCCTGTTAGGGGAACACGTTTATGGTACATGTAATAATAAGGTGCTTGAAAAAAGTACACAAATAACAACAAGAAATTTGGGAAGGGCATGTGTACTAGAGTATGGGTCACACGTAGCTAAAATTAAAAATATTATTATTAAAAATTGGAGTATTATTCAAGCAGACGACAGTATTACACATATATTGGGTAGTGCACCATCTTTTGTTTACAAAATGGGGGATAATTTGAAGAAGTTATTGGAGAGAAGAATTGATAACAGATTTACTGATGGTGACCATACTAAAAAATGTGGCATGTGTCGTCAGTGTAAGAATATCATGGAAGATGAGAAAATTAAATTGAGAAATGTAAACAACACCACCATTAGATTTAAATTGGGTAATTGTAATACTAAGTGGGTGGTTTATTTAGCTAAATGTGAAAGATGCCCAAGTTTCTATATAGGAAAAACTGAGCAAAAGCTAAGTAAAAGGATATATTCTCATATGTATAGTATAAAAACTAGAAATGAGAATAATGCGTTGTTTAGACATGTTAACAAATTTGATTTAACTCATTCTTTTAGATTTGGTATTATTGACCGGGTTGAGATACATAATAGGGGTGGGAATTTTAGGGAACAATTGCTATATAAGGAAACCTGGTGGCAATTGTATACTGATGCTGCACATGAACCAGGTTTAAATGACTCAATATCTATAAAATATATGTTGTGATAATGGATGTCATTTTTTAAAAAACGTATTAAGAAAAAATTTTTAACAAAAGTTTATATTTTACTTGTAGTTAATAAGTATGGATTTGCTGGCATTTTTTCATATATATTTTTTTGATATTTTTTTGATATATATATTTTTTGATACTAACTTACATATTTATATAGAACATAGTGTTTAATATTGATTACTGTTTCTTTAAGTTCTTTAAGAAATTTGAAAAATTTTTGGCGCCAAAAAGTGCATATAAACTGTCTTTTTAAGAATGGTGATTAGTTCTGATGAAGCTCAACTTATGTGAGTGAAAGCGCTAAACTGTCATTGGATTAAACACGTTTTTTATCTGTTTCAAAGTTTTATTGCAGTGGATTTATTTATCGCTCTCTCAGCTTTTGTTGGAACTGTTTGCCTGCCAAGACCTGAGGGGTTTTTTCAGTGTGGTTTTTTGGTTACGGAGTTTTCTTACACGCTGATATCTTCTTCTCTCTTGGATAAAAAACCTAAATACCCTAACTTAATAATATTGAGTGGATCAAATACACATTCTTATTAAAAGATAACATACAAGCTTTCTACATGTTTCCCAATCATCCTCTTACCTTTTATAATCTCCTTCCAGTTCTTCATCTTTACATGTTGCTTTCCAATCCTCACTCCAATGCACTTACTTATAGTTTCCCAAAATATACCCCCCCTATTCTAACATCTCCATATCCTTTCCTTTTTGTGTACTTCATTTCAACCATACATCTTTTAATTTTTTTCTTTAACACTTTAATCACCTTACTTATCAACCTTTCTAGCTAGCAATTGTCAGTTCATCTGCATAATTTCCCAACTGTCCTCTTTTAAATATTCATTTCACTCTTCTATAACAGCATTAATAACCAGTAAAAAAAGACCCCCAATCAAGGGGCAAAGGGACAGACTTGGTTTCATACCTTTCTCTATGTTTATTTTCCCTCCATCCAGCTACTAAGACAATATTCCATGTATTCCTAACCCCCCTTACAGGTTTCCAAATCTCACTGCTAACATTGTACCTTTCTAACAGTCCCCATATTCCCTTGTGTCCTATAAAATCAAAATTTTCTCTACATCATACATTAATACTGTCCCAGTATCTAGCCTTCTATTGATATATTACTTCCTTCATTAAAAGTAATACCCCCCTTTTATTCTAAACACTCTCTCACTCTAAACTTTTCTTAACACCTACCCCATTCTTTCCAAAAATCTTAAAAATAAGCATTATAATCTTTATTAATTAGAGTAATTTGCCTCCAGTTTTTCATTTCCTTTTTATCCTCTTTTATTAAAGATAACATCAGTGGCACAAAAGGTCACACACTCACCTTTGTGCAGAAGGCTGTGGGTCCTGTTTCAATACCAGGTAGCCGGAATGCCAACAGTGCAGTTTAAGGTAGGTGCCACACTCCTGAGTGTGCCATACTTCAGATGAGATGTTAAACAGAGGCCCCATCTGCTTGAGTCGGTGGTAGGTCAGGTGGATGTGAAAGATCTCACAGCACTTATTTAAAAGAGTAGGGTAAGTTCACCAACACCACTGTCAAATTTTTCCAAGTAGTATAAATACAACCGCAGGTCTCCTCAGAAAAAAGGCTACTATCCTAAAGGGACTAACTTGGTCAACAAAGGAAAAATAAATAAAATAAACTTTATTACCACTCACATATCTTATGTTCTCTTCTCTTCTAGTATTCCCCATTCTAGTCATTCATTCAGGATTTAAAAAATTATTTCTGATCCACATCTATCTCCTTACAAAAGATGTACAGAATACCATCTGGTCCCAGAGCCATGCTTTTACTTAGTTTACCCCAAATTCCTATGAAGTTCTTCAACTGGGATTTTCTTTTTCCAAATTGTTTTTGCCTTTTTCTGACAACCTACATGCCTTCCATCATGTGTTTCTCTGTTCTTCCTTGTATACATTTTTTCATATATTGTTCCACTATTCTCAGAATTACTTTCTGTCCCTGTTCCATAATTTCTTTATTTTTCATACTTTCCATCCTAATTTTATTCCTGCTTAATCATCTTATTAAAAAAGACAATGATCCCTCTTCTTTCTTTTCTTGTACCACTTATTTCTACCTAAAAATCACATTTCTCATCCTATCTTTGTTTCTTTTTACTCCCTCTACCATATTATTATATATTAATCCCCCTCTTGTAATGCCTGCCCATACACTCTAAATATCCTGCCATACATTATTTTTTTCTTTTTCCCACATCTGTCTCCATTAGACAATCCTTCGCCACACTTTCCTTTATAAACTACCCACCAAATCAAATCTGTATAAATATCTCTCATTGTGTTATGGTGTTCTCATAACAAATTGCATTCTTTCCTTCATATCCTCTCTAACATCATACTATTCCATTGTTTTAATCCTTTTCATTCTCTAACCTCACCCTATCATTCCCTACCGCCACCCACAACAATAAATAATCTGTCAATTCCATGTCTTTCTTTCTACATTGCAGTGCACCAAATAGTCATAGTGCAGATGGCAATCTCAGTTTTTATTGTCCCTTCTCTCTACATATGCCATGAGAGTTGATGTTAAATTAATGTTCCTACAATTTATTTCAGGAAATATGTTTAAATCTTCTTTTTCCTTTACTTTTCTTAAGTTACTGTACTGTTTATATCACCTACTAAACTAAGCAATGTTAACCAGCATACCATGTTCAATATTTCAAATAATTCTTCTCTTTCTTTCATGTTGATATCCTCATGTACAAAAATAAACCTGAAAATTCTTCATTGTACAATCACACACCATTATCTTTCCTGGCACATCTACAGTCTCTAAATAATACTACTATCCCACACCACGCATCTTTCCCAAAGCTTCACTAATTTCTGCTACCCCACAATTTTTGTAAGAGCTCTTTTTGTTTCACTGAAATTCTTCATGTCTAATATACATATTATGCATGCATTTATTCTTTTGCTGAAATCATACACAGTCAATCTCCTGACTTCATTAATAATACTACCCACATTTAATGAATGTATTATAAAACTATCCCTGTCTTGCAACTGCCTGGCTGGGATTCACAAGGGGCTACTGCAAGCATTATTTTATTTTATTTGACATTTGTTAACCGAGTTGGTCCAGCTCAGCCAGAGGCCCATTTTCAGTAGAGACATGAGGAGAAAAGCTCCAGTGATTAAAATAATGATTATACAAACATACAGATAAATAATAAACAGTACATTCAGAGTTTTGCATAATAATCCATAGTGAAAAAATATGCAATAAGGAAGTTATAGTAGTAAATACAATAGAGAATATTAAAAATATATTTTTTCGTGAACAACAAAAAACTAATGTTATACTTATGTAGAAAAATGACATTTAGATATTAGTAGATATCTATTGCAAACTAAGTCTAGGTCAGGATTGGTAAGGGGTTGGATGGCGATTTTACAGTTTATAACTATAGCCATGTTCATGTTGATTTTAATTGGGCTAATTTATTTTCAAAAGGTTTGAACTTTGTACCAGCTAGGAACGCTAACTTGGTCGACACTATCTTAAACTTAAAACTTTTTTGTAGGAAGCTTAATTTGGCTTTCTATTTCAAGAACAACCACCAAACAGTGGTTTCACACTTACCTCACAGGCTTAGTACATTTATTCCACTGGTGCACCCTCTTACTACAATTTTTGAAGCTTTGTGTGAAAATGAAATTAGGGAACTTCTCATACACCAGAAACAAACCATGGTCAATAACTTAAACCACCAGAAATGGTCACTTCTCCAAGATGTTATTAGTAACCCGGACATTAGGTTAATGAAACCTGACAAGGGTGGGGGTCTCGTTATTATGAACACTTCTGACTATGATAGTAAATTATTTGATTTGCTATATAGTGATACATATGTTGAGACCTCTGTGAACAAAATGAATATATATTACAGAAATATTGACCTTACCTTGGAAGAATTGTTACTTAATGGACAAATCAGTTTAGATATTCATAGTCTTCTAGAGCAGAGGTCCCCTAGGATCCCTACTATTTTCGGGATCCCAGAAATACATAAATCCGTCTATAGCCCACCATTACGACAAATTATTGATGCTAAGGCCTCCAAAACTTTTGCATAGCCAAATATATTGATGGGAAAGTTAAGAACGTTTTGGATGGTAGGGAGTGGGTTTTTATTTATTTATTTATTTATTTATTTTACATTTGTTAACCGGGCTAGTCCAACTGGATACAAGTCCATTTTCAGTGGAGGCCCGAGGAGAAAAGCTCCACTAACTACTACTTAACAAGTTGAAAATATACAAAACTTATACAATAAAAATAAAAATAAAAATAAAAAAAAATAATGTCATAGGTTAATTACAGGCTATATCAGAATTTGATTTCCATGTGAGGCAGAGCAGAAGTCTAGGTTAGATAAAAATGCTAGGTTAAGGTGTGTTATTCAAAGGCATAAGTATTTAGGTTAAGAAATATGAATGAATAAAGAGGGATAGACAGATGGATTAATAAGAGGGAAAGTTAAGTAAGCTGGAGAAATGATGAAGAAGGCCAGGTGAAGAGTAAAGGAGGGAAGCAAGGTGAGTGAGAAAGGTTAGATACTCTTGGGACTTCCTTGCAAAAATGAAACCAGATATGTATGATGATGGGCTTATTATGGTCACTTTAGACATCAAGGACCTTTTTTCTGTGATACCTCACGAAGAAGGCCTTGAATGGTTTTATGAATATTTATGTTTCAATACTGAATGGGATCATGGGACAATATTGACCCTGATGACATATATGCAATTGATTTTGGATAACAACTACCTTAGTTTTGATGGTCATATTTTCAAACAAAGACAGGGGTTTGCTATGGGTGCTTGTTGTGCCCCAGCATTTGCAAATATAGTATTGGCCTACTGGGAAGACAAATCCCTTAGGAACTCAGAGTATAAAAGGTACTGGGTCTTGTATGGGTGCTACCTAGATGGTATAGTAATCTTGTGGAAGAATAGTGAGGCTAGACTGGAAGAGTTTGTTGTTTACATAAATGCGACCACTGATTTCTTTAAATTTACTATGACTAAGGATAAAGACAGCCTGAACTTTTTAGACGTTACTATCAAAAAAGACTATACTAAAAAGATGTTTATTTCTCTGTTATATAGGAAACCTACGTATTCTAATGCACTATTGCACTTTGAAAGCTGACACCCTGAACACCAGAAAAAGGCCCGGGTTAATGGCCAGTATATCAGGGTTGCCAGGATGGTCTCAGAGGACAATGATTTTCAAAAAGAATGTGAGACACTTAAGGGCATGTTAGTAAAAAGACCGTACCCCCCGTTTTGTTAATATTATTGAGAACAAAGTTAAACACAAAAGGCACACTGGGTACATTGTTAAATTGCTATGTGGGAACACTGAGTCTGTTGGGACTCCTCGTTTAGACCACGATAGGTACTATAGGGCCTTGACTATACCTTATACACATGATTTCTATGACATCAGGAAAATAATTGAGAAAATTTGGGAAATTTTTGTTATGGATGAGGAGAGTGTTGGGATCCTTGGTGATAAACCAGTTGTGGTGTATGAAAAAGACACCTGCTTTAAGGGCCTTTTGGAAATTAACTCAAGGTTTTTAAAAAAATGGGGGTTGCTTTAAATGTGGTAGGTGCACTCACTTCCTGTCTATTGTGGATAGAGGGGAGATCTTTATTAAGAACTACGGGTTTATTTACCCAAAGAAAAGGTATTACTGTTTTTCAAAAGGGGTAGTGTATGTTGCTTTGTGTGACTCGTGATGGATTTTATGTGGGTAAAACTAAGAGGGCCCTCAAGCAACGGATTTATGAACATGGCTATGAAATTAGAAAGAAAAACAACAAAAAGGCATTGTACAAGCATATAGAGATGTTCCCTTTGCACAAGTTTAAGTTTTGTGCCATTGATCATGCTGACCTGGGTTCAAGGGGTGGACCGTTGCAAGAGTTTTTGGAACTTCTTGAATTAAAGTGGCAAATTAAACTTAATGCCAGTAAAAAACCTGGGCTTAATGACCGGGTCAGTATAATGGCTCTACTGAAACTGAAGTCTTTGTATTTTTTATGAGTGATTAGCAACTAACAATGAGTGGTTTTGTGTTGTGGTTCCTTTAAAATGTGTTTTACCTTGTCATGTCATTCATTGTTAATTTCCTATGGAAATGATGTAACTAATTTGTAGGGTGGGGTGGGTTATTTAAGCAGTGTTTTGCACTTTGTATCTGTATTCTGATGAAGTCAGTGGAGTCTGACGAAAGCGCTTAATTGAACAAAGAAGAGTTTTCCTTTTATCCGGATCTGAGGTATTGTTGGCTGCCTACTTCGTTATCTGTTTTTCGACAGTTTGTCTTGGTCTTTTGGTGGTTTTAAGTCTAGGTCAGTACTGGTAAGGGGTGAAGAGAGTTGAGGTGAGAGTTAAGAGTTTAAGTGAACAAGAAGGACAATGTGATAATAAACAGGAGTACAATAAAAGAGTATTAGAGAAGAAGAAATATGAATAGTGAAAAAGTACTACAGGTAAAGCAGGAAATTATGCAGATTAGAGAAGTAGTGGAGTCTAACACATGTTATTGCATGATTTAAAATAGGAAATCACTGCAGAGTACAGATAGGATACTGTGTAGGAGTAGTATAGGGAGAAATTACTGGAGAAAAGAAAAACAAAAGAACAAATAGACATGGTTAATGGGATGTATCCTAAAATTAGCATGATACAAGATACATACAAAGGGAGAATGGTGATAGAAGAAAAATTATGGGGGGGGGTATATAAGTGAGTGAGGTGTTTGGGGAGGGTTGTGGGGTATGGCTGGAAGGGGTGTGAGTTTAGGTAGGTTTGTGGCAAGGGCAGATCCATCAGCTTAAGAGGAATTGTTTTAATTGCTTTTTTAACTGAGTAGTGTTTGGGGTATTTCTGATATGTTGAGGTAGTTTGTTCCAGGCTAGGGATGCACTGTGGTTATAGAGTAGTTTACCTATGTTTCTGTTTGGTTTATGTATGAAAAGGAGTTGTTGGTCTGAGCTTCTGAGTGGTCTGGTGGGGGTGTAGAAAGATACAAGAGAAGAGAGGGAGGGACAGGCAGTAGGTTTGTACAGGATAGAGTGGGTAATTTGGAGTTGTGATATGAGACATTGGTGGGGGAGTTCTGGGCATTGTAGTTGTTTCAGAGCTATGCAGTGGTGGGTTTTATAGGACTGATTAGTTGCAGATCTAGCGATTTTATTATAAGTTTGTTCAAGTTGTGAAATTAGTGAGGATTGTAGGTTAGAGATGACGGGTGAAGTGTAGAAAAGGCCTGAACATAGGAATGCTCTAGCTAGGAATAGTTTAGCCTCAGGAGTAAGATATTTTTTGTTGCTGTACAATAACCCTAGTTTATGGTGTGCCTTTTTGATATACAGATGAATGTGCTGATCAGATTTAAGCTGATCATCGATAATAGCACCAAGGAGTTTATTACAGGAAAATAAATCCACGACAGTCAGCACAGGAACAGCACAGGAACACAAGATAGTTCAAAAATAATTTAATTAAAGCGCTTTTCGGCTCACAATAGTACAGCCTTCCTCAGAATAAAAAACATCAGTACATCTCTTTCCTTTTATACAAAAAAAGGCGCCAACATAAACCAATCATTCAATTAATTAAATGCTTGTCTAATAATACTCAAACAGCGTGATCTTAAAAGGTATATGACTAAACATGTGTACCTAAGAATATATTACTAAAATTGATGCACTATGACCTAAAATTAATTGTCACTACAGATGTAGCAACAACTTCAGCCCATTTTATTTAAAGACTAAATGAAACCATGTAAGAGTACAGGTACTTGTTAGTTTTTTAAGTTACAGAAAAAATTATTAGGTAACTCTAGTTTATAAATATTAAAAAATGAAATGAAAAGTAAAGAATGTAATAATATATAATTAATAAATGAATTAAGTTTAAATAAAATATAATAATAATAATGATTTAATTTAATCACGCTTTAAATTATCTCACCAGGCTCCTAAGCTTTAATAAAATTCCTATAGATAAAGCTTCGTTAAGGCCCGGGTAATTACTCGCATTCAATTTAATTTGCCATTTTAATTCTAGTTCAAGCAACTTTAATGAATAAGGTCCGCCCCTAGGATTAATTTTTAATCCATCAATGATCAAAAATTTAAAAGAATGGTCGGGGAAACACATAATATGTTTGGCTAATGCATTATCCGTCTTTTGATGGGCTACAGCATAGATGTGTTCGTACATCCTGTCTCTGAGCCTACGCTCAGTTTTGCCCACATAAAAAGTGGCACATAGTGAACATTTAGCCAGATAAATTATACCTTTTGAATTACAATTAAATTTGTCACTTAGTTTATATGATACTTTATCCAAAGTAAATGTACTACTAACCAAGACATGTTTGCACATACTACATGACTCACATTTGAACATCCCTGTTGACTTTCTCAGCGAATCAGGCTGAAATCTCAAAGAGTCCTTTAAGTTCAAACCTCGCTTAAATGAGACACTAGGTTTTTGACCTAATTTATTTATTAAAGATGTATTGTTCTTCAGCAAGTTCCAGTTTTTATTCAAAATATTAATGCATTCAGGACTCAATTTGGTATATGTGGTGGTAAATGACACAACTCTATTTCTATCAGAGTTGCAAATGTTCAATGGACTTTCAAGTTTAGTCCTAAGATTTAAGCCTTGGTCAAGCGGGTCTCCAGTTTCAGTGACCTCTCAACTAACTAAATTGTCTTCAAAGTGAACCTGATCAATACATTCACTCTCCAAGTTGTCTGGTAAATTTATAGGGCTAGGACTATGTATAGCCAATAAAGGCCTGAAGTGATTAGTTTCCCTTTTAAATTTGACCTCGGCTATAATTTCGTCAATGAGCTCAACCGGGTAATCTCTCTTCAAAAAGGCAGATTTTAAAAACAAACTTTCATCATCGAACTCATTATTGAGAGCTACAATCCGGGCTGCTCTGACCAATTGCCCTTTTATAACAGCCTTCTTTTGGTGAAATGGGTGACAACTTGAAAAGTGAAGAAAAGAGTTAGAATAAGTTTTCTTACGATAAATTCTAGAAACATAACAATTTAAGTCCAACCTTTTAGATAACATAATATCCAAATAGGAAATAGCAAGATGGTCATATGTATATGTGAACTCGAGAAAATCAGTAGATTCGTTGAGAAAGTCAACTATATTGGATGCAATTTGGTCATTACCTCTAATTACCATAAAGATGTCATCCAGAAATCGAGTATAAAAAACAACTGATTTCTTATATAAATCAGATTTAAAGACCAAATCAGATTCCCAAAAGGCCATTACTAGGTTAGCTACGCTACCTCCACACGGTGAGCCCATAGCTATTCCTCTTCTCTGTTTGTAAAAGAGGGACTCAAAGGTAAAAAAATTATAAGAAAGGACAAGGTCTAACAACTCGGACACTAAATAAATTTCCTTTTTCGGAAGTTTGTGTCTGTACATCATAAGAGTGACCCATTCAATAGCAATGTCGTGGGGTATACAAGTGTACAAGTCCTTTACATCCACTGTTAAAAAATTAGAGTCACTTTCAAATTTCAACTTATTGATCTCACTCAAAAAAGCCCAGGAATCTTTACAGATTTGTTTTTCTTGAATGACTATTTTCTGTAGTGAGACATCTATTACTTTGGCACACACATATAGTGGTGAACCCCTGCCATCCACCAATGGTCTCATAGGTGGTTCATGCAAATCTTTGTGAATCTTTGGGATTCCAAAGAAGCTAGGATAGACAGGGAATGAAGTAGTTAAGTAGTTTAAAAGTTCACTATCAATGTATCCCTCAATAAATAAATCGTTGATACAAGATTTAATTAAACCATAAGCGGAGTTGACCTCTGACCTAGAACTAATGGCATAAGCATCTCCTTTAAGTAAAGAGTTGATTCTATGATTGTAATCATCAATGTCAAATACAACCATCCCACCCCTTATCAGGTTTACACAATCTAATTTTCTGTGAGTGGACAAATTTGATCAAGTCTAATTCATCCTGGTTATTAGATGTTTTCCTTTTTGCATTAGCCAGGAATCTCAGATCTAACTCACACACATTCTCAAAAGTTTGTATAATAGGGTGAAGTGGTGGATTGAATGTACTAGGTATTCTATACTCATTTGTGGAACCTACATTATTGGTGTTACCCATTAAATATTGAAAATTCAATTTCCTGGTATATTTTTTAAGGTCCATAATCACAGAAGTAACATTGAGTTTAGTATAGGGAACATAGGTAGTCCCCTTAGATAATAAATCAACAAGGTCATTAGACAATGGACAGGAAGAAAAATTATAGACTTTGAAGTCGTTATTACCATTAAACATTATAGTAGGTTTTAATTGCTCGCCCAGAACCTCAATGTCATCAATCGAAACTTCAGGTTCAACAACCGAACCAGAGTCTGAAATTGCTTCAAGTGTGTCAAAGGAGGGGGAAACTGGGTGACTTAATAGTACACTATAACCAGTTGCCTCCTCTATTGAAAATTTTTAGATCTTGTATTGAATTTATGGGCATTTCTTTGTTGTTTCGGTCTTGCCCCATTAAACCCTGAATTAGAGGGCATACTAGAAGCAACTACAAAATTACAATTATGTCTCTGGTTAGAATTGTGGTTGTTTTTGACAGTATTCTGGAGTCTTTCACTTCTCCTAAGAGTAGGAGATTCAACTTCATCATCCACTAAGATACCATTGAATTCATCATTATTAACAATTTGACTTTCACACAATTCAGTATCAAAATTCAAATGGTCATCAGATGAACAAGTATTGCAAGCATTAAAAACATAATTAGTTGAATTAACAACAGAGTTAACAACAGATGGTTGATGCCATGCTTGAGCTGGGGAAGGTACAGGATAAGCAGTGCCTTCCCTGTAGGCTTTAATATCTCTCTCCAGTTTTTTAGACTTGTTAGATTGTAGTTTAAGTAAATACTTGTCAATACTGGAGATAGACCTGGAATAGTCAAATTTATATCTGAAAAATTCAGCATGGTGCGTGACCTGTTTGTCCAAGTCCAACACTGTTTCAGTCAATTCAGACACAAAAACAGAATAATGTTTGATCATCAAGTTAAGCAGGTCAACGCCTTGTTTTTCAAAAAGGTGTATTAATTCTTTGTGGAACGGTGACTGGTTAACCAGCCCAGTAGGGTATTGCATTCTGCGCAACCCTTTAGGTATAATGTTAACACTAAGGCATTCCTTAAAATAAGCAATTTCTAATTGTGTCTTTTTTAATTTTAACAAAGAATTATCCAAGGCTTTTAAATTACTTACAATGTCCGGACCCTTGACATTGTCATGATTTTGGTTTCCGTTCGCCATACAAGAACGAACAAGTCCAGATGTGTTGTTACCAAACACAAAATAGTCTTTAATAATCCCTGCTATGTTCAGAGAATCCCCTCTATGCATAGCGGAGTTTCGCTCGCAATTTAAACTAGCAGAAACATTATTTGTGACACTAGCACCAGGGATAGGTACACCATTTAATCCACTTTGCAGTGTTGTGTCTGCGTTGTTACCTGCTTGAACGGAAGAAGCTGGTGACCTTTGCCCTGGTGGTGGCGTGGTGACATCACCGGTTCTAGCATTAGAACTTGAACAAGATTGTCCATTAGAAATAACATAAGGGCTGGATAAATTTATAGAGTTTGTCTTAGCTTCGATAAACTCTTTAAATGAACGCTGATTAGTATCAACAATGTCCAAGCGTTTACACAGTGCATCAATTTTACCAAGCAAGAGTCCAAAATTCACGGGCTCAGGATCCGATACAGGATTGTTGTGAAACAATTTACCTGGTGCACCGGAGTCGAAAAGTGAACCACCAGAGCTGTTCGGTTGATCGACTGAAAGCGGATAGGACGCCATCAAACTAGTACAATTAGATTCCACAAACAAGATCCAAAACAGGAAAATAAATCCACGACAGTCAGCACAGGAACAGCACAGGAACACAAGATAGTTCAAAAATAATTTAATTAAAGCGCTTTTCGGCTCACAATAGTACAGCCTTCCTCAGAATAAAAAACATCAGTACATCTCTTTCATTTTATACAAAAAAAGGTGCCAACATAAACCAATCATTCAATTAATTAAATGCTTGTCTAATAATACTCAAACAGCGTGATCTTAAAAGGTATATGACTAAACATGTGTACCTAAGAATATATTACTAAAATTGATGCACCATGACCTAAAATTAATTGTCACTACAGATGTAGCAACAACTTCAGCCCATTTTATTTAAAGACTAAATGAAACCATGTAAGAGTACAGGTACTTGTTAGTTTTTTAAGTTACAGAAAAAATTATTAGGTAACTCTAGTTTATAAATATTAAAAAATGAAATGAAAACTAAAGAATGTAATAATATATAATTAATAAATGAATTAAGTTTAAATAAAATATAATAATAATAATGATTTAATTTAATCACGCTTTAAATTATCTCACCAGGCTCCTAAGCTTTAATAAAATTCCTATAGATAAAGCTTTAAGGCCGGTAATTACTAGCATTCAATTTAATTTGCCATTTTAATTCTAGTTCGAGCAACTTTAATGAATAAGGTCCCCTAGGATTAATTTTTAATTGAGTTGTGATATGAGACGTTGGTGGGGGAGTTCTGGGCATTGTAGTTGTTTCAGAGCTATGCAGTGGTGGGTTTTATAGGACTGATTAGTTGCAGATCTAGCGATTTTATTATAAGTTTGTTCAAGTTGTGAAATTAGTGAGGATTGTAGGTTAGAGATGACGGGTGAAGTGTAGAAAAGGCCTGAACGTAGGAATGCTCTAGCTAGGAATAGTTTAGCCTCAGGAGTAAGATATTTTTTGTTGCTGTACAATAACCCTAGTTTATGGTGTGCCTTTTTGATATACAGATGAATGTGCTGATCAGATTTAAGCTGATCATCGATAATAGCACCAAGGAGTTTATTACAGGAAAATAAATCCACGACAGTCAGCACAGGAACAGCACAGGAACACAAGATAGTTCAAAAATAATTTAATTAAAGCGCTTTTCGCTCACAATAGTACAGCCTTCCTCAGAATAAAAAACATCAGTACATCTCTTTCCTTTTATACAAAAAAAGGCGCCAACATAAACCAATCATTCAATTAATTAAATGCTTGTCTAATAATACTCAAACAGCGTGATCTTAAAAGGTATATGACTAAACATGTGTACCTAAGAATATATTACTAAAATTGATGCACTATGACCTAAAATTAATTGTCACTACAGATGTAGCAACAACTTCAGCCCATTTTATTTAAAGACTAAATGAAACCATGTAAGAGTACAGGTACTTGTTAGTTTTTTAAGTTACAGAAAAAATTATTAGGTAACTCTAGTTTATAAATATTAAAAAATGAAATGAAAAGTAAAGAATGTAATAATATATAATTAATAAATGAATTAAGTTTAAATAAAATATAATAATAATAATGATTTAATTTAATCACGCTTTAAATTATCTCACCAGGCTCCTAAGCTTTAATAAAATTCCTATAGATAAAGCTTCGTTAAGGCCCGGGTAATTACTCGCATTCAATTTAATTTGCCATTTTAATTCTAGTTCAAGCAACTTTAATGAATAAGGTCCGCCCCTAGGATTAATTTTTAATCCATCAATGATCAAAAATTTAAAAGAATGGTCGGGGAAACACATAATATGTTTGGCTAATGCATTATCCGTCTTTTGATGGGTAACAGCATAGATGTGTTCATACATCCTGTCTCTGAGCCTACGCTCAGTTTTGCCCACATAAAAGGTGGCACATAGTGAACATTTAGCCAAGTAAATTATACCTTTAGAATTACAATTAAATTTATCCCTTAGTTTGTATAATACTTTATCCAAAGTAAATGTACTACTAACCAAGACATGTTTGCACATACTACATGACTCACATTTGAACATCCCTGTTGGCTTTCTCAGCGAATCAGGCTGAAATCTCAAAGAGTCCTTTAAGTTCAAACCTCGCTTAAATGAGACACTAGGTTTTTGACCTAATTTATTTATTAAAGATGTATTGTTCTTCAGCAAGTTCCAGTTTTTATTCAAAATATTAATGCATTCAGGACTCAATTTGGTATATGTGGTGGTAAATGACACAACTCTATTTCTATCAGAGTTGCAAATGTTCAATGGACTTTCAAGTTTAGTCCTAAGATTTAAGCCTTGGTCAAGCGGGTCTCCAGTTTCAGTGACCTCTCAACTAACAAAATTGTCTTCAAAGTGAACCTGATCAATACATTCACTCTCCAAGTTGTCTGGTAAATTTATAGGGCTAGGACTATGTATAGCCAATAAAGGCCTGAAGTGATTAGTTTCCCTTTTAAATTTGACCTCGGCTATAATTTCGTCAATGAGCTCAACCGGGTAATCTCTCTTCAAAAAGGCTGATTTTAAAAACAAACATTCATCATCGAACTCATTATTGAGAGCTACAATCCGGGCCGCTCTGACCAATTGCCCTTTTATAACAGCCTTCTTTTGGTGAAATGGGTGACAACTTGAAAAGTGAAGAAAAGAGTTAGAATAAGTTTTCTTACGATAAATTCTAGAAACATAACAATTTAAGTCCAACCTTTTAGATAACATAATATCCAAATAGGAAATAGCAAGATGGTCATATGTATATGTGAACTCGAGAAAATCAGTAGATTCGTTGAGAAAGTCAACTATATTGGATGCAATTTGGTCATTACCTCTAATTACCATAAAGATGTCATCCAGAAATCGAGTATAAAAAACAACTGATTTCTTATATAAATCAGATTTAAAGACCAAATCAGATTCCCAAAAGGCCATTACTAGGTTAGCTACGCTACCTCCACACGGTGAGCCCATAGCTATTCCTCTTCTCTGTTTGTAAAACAGGGACTCAAAAGTGAAAAAATTGTAAGAAAGGACAAGGTCTAACAGTTCAGACACTAAATAAATTTCCTTTTTCGGAAGTTTGTGTTTGTACATCATAAGAGTACAACATTCGATAGCAATATCGTGGGGTATACAAGTGTACAAGTCCTTTACATCCACTGTTAAAAAATTAGAGTCACTTTCAAATTTCAATTTATTGATCTCACTCAGAAAAGACCAGGAATCTTTACAAATTTGTTTTTATTGAATGACTATTTTCTGTAGTGAGACATCTATTACTTTAGCACAAACATATAATGGTGATCCCCTGCCATCCAGCAATGGTCTCATAGGTGGTTCATGCAGGTCTTTGTGAATCTTAGGAATTCCAAATAGGCTAGGATAGACAGGGAATAAGGTAGTTAAGTAGCTTAAAAGTTCACTATCAATGTATCCCTCAATAAATAAATCGTTGATACAAGATTTAATTAAACCATAAGCGGAGTTGACCTCTGACCTAGAACTAATGGCATAAGCATCTCCTTTAAGTAAAGAGTTGATTCTATGATTGTAATCATCAATGTCAAATACAACCATCCCACCCCCCTTATCAGGTTTACACAATCTAATTTTCTGTGAGTGGACAAATTTGATCAAGTCTAATTCATCCTGGTTATTAGGTGTTTTTCTTTTTACATTAGCCAGGAATCTGAGGTCTAACTCACACACATTCTCGAAAGTTTGTATAGTAGGGTGAAGTGGTGGATTGTATGTACTAGGTATTCTGTACTCATTGGTAGAACCTACATTATTGATGTTACCCATTAAATATTGAAAATTCAATTTCCTAGTATATTTTTTAAGGTCCATGATCACTGAAGTAACATTAAGTTTAGTATAGGGAACATAGGTAGTCCCCTTAGATAATAAATCAACAAGATCATTAGACAATGGACAAGAGGAAAAATTGTAGACTTTGAAGTCGTTATTACCATTAAACATTATAGTAGGTTTTAATTGCTCACCCAAAACCTCAAAATCATCAATAGAAGATTCAGGTTCTACAACCAAAACAGAATCTGAAATTGCTTCAAGTGTGTCAAAGGAGGGGGAAACTGGATGACTTAATAGTGCACTATAACCAGTTGCCTCCTCTATTGAAAATTTTTAGATCTTGTATTGAATTTATGGGCATTCCTTTGTTGTTTCGGTCTTGCCCCATTAAACCCTGAATTAGAGGGCATACTAGAAGCAACCACAAAGTTACAATTATGTCTCTGGTTAGAGTTATGGTTGTTTTTGACAGTATTTTGGAGTCTTTCACTTCTCCTAAGAGTAGGAGATTCAACTTCATCATCCACTAAGATACCATTGAATTCATCATTATTAACAATTTGACTTTCACACAATTCAGTATCATAATTCAAATGGTCATCAGATGAACAAGTATTGCAAGCATTAAAAACATAATTAGTTGAATTAACAACAGAGTTAACAACAGATGGTTGATGCCATGCTTGAGCTGGGGAAGGTACAGGATAAGCAGTGCCTTCCCTGTAGGCTTTAATATCTCTCTCCAGTTTTTTAGACTTGTTAGATTGTAGTTTAAGTAAATACTTGTCAATACTGGAGATAGACCTGGAATAGTCAAATTTATATCTGAAAAATTCAGCATGGTGCGTGACCTGTTTGTCCAAGTCCAACACTGTTTCAGTCAATTCAGACACAAAAACAGAATAATGTTTGATCATCAAGTTAAGCAGGTCAACGCCTTGTTTTTCAAAAAGGTGTATTAATTCTTTGTGGAACGGTGACTGGTTAACCAGCCCAGTAGGGTATTGCATTCTGCGCAACCCTTTAGGTATAATGTTAACACTAAGGCATTCCTTAAAATAAGCAATTTCTAATTGTGTCTTTTTTAATTTTAACAAAGAATTATCCAAGGCTTTTAAATTACTTACAATGTCCGGACCCTTGACATTGTCATGATTTTGGTTTCCGTTCGCCATACAAGAACGAACAAGTCCAGATGTGTTGTTACCAAACACAAAACAGTCTTTAATAATCCCTGCTATGTTCAGAGAATCCCCTCTATGCATAGCGGAGTTTCGCTCGCAATTTAAACTAGCAGAAACATTATTTGTGACACTAGCACCAGGGATAGGTACACCATTTAATCCACTTTGCAGTGTTGTGTCTGCGTTGTTACCCGCTTGAACGGAAGAAGCTGGTGACCTTTGCCCTGGTGGTGGCGTGGTGACATCACCGGTTCTAGCATTAGAACTTGAACAAGATTGTCCATTAGAAATAACATAAGGGCTGGATAAATTTATAGAGTTTGTCTTAGCTTCGATAAACTCTTTAAATGAATGCTGATTAGTATCAACAATGTCCAAGCGTTTACACAGTGCATCAATTTTACCAAGCAAGAGTCCAAAATTCACGGGCTCAGGATCCGATACAGGATTGTTGTAAAACAATTTACCTGGTGCACCGGAGTCGAAAAGTGAACCACCAGAGCTGTTCGGTTGATCGACTGAAAGCGGATAGGACGCCATCAAACTAGTACAATTAGATTCCACAAACAAGATCCAAAACAGGAAAATAAATCCACGACAGTCAGCACAGGAACAGCACAGGAACACAAGATAGTTCAAAAATAATTTAATTAAAGCGCTTTTCGGCTCACAATAGTACAGCCTTCCTCAGAATAAAAAACATCAGTACATCTCTTTCATTTTATACAAAAAAAGGTGCCAACATAAACCAATCATTCAATTAATTAAATGCTTGTCTAATAATACTCAAACAGCGTGATCTTAAAAGGTATATGACTAAACATGTGTACCTAAGAATATATTACTAAAATTGATGCACCATGACCTAAAATTAATTGTCACTACAGATGTAGCAACAACTTCAGCCCATTTTATTTAAAGACTAAATGAAACCATGTAAGAGTACAGGTACTTGTTAGTTTTTTAAGTTACAGAAAAAATTATTAGGTAACTCTAGTTTATAAATATTAAAAAATGAAATGAAAACTAAAGAATGTAATAATATATAATTAATAAATGAATTAAGTTTAAATAAAATATAATAATAATAATGATTTAATTTAATCACGCTTTAAATTATCTCACCAGGCTCCTAAGCTTTAATAAAATTCCTATAGATAAAGCTTCGTTAAGGCCCGGGTAATTACTCGCATTCAATTTAATTTGCCATTTTAATTCTAGTTCGAGCAACTTTAATGAATAAGGTCCGCCCCTAGGATTAATTTTTAATTGAGTTGTGATATGAGACGTTGGTGGGGGAGTTCTGGGCATTGTAGTTGTTTCAGAGCTATGCAGTGGTGGGTTTTATAGGACTGATTAGTTGCAGATCTAGCGATTTTATTATAAGTTTGTTCAAGTTGTGAAATTAGTGAGGATTGTAGGTTAGAGATGACGGGTGAAGTGTAGAAAAGGCCTGAACGTAGGAATGCTCTAGCTAGGAATAGTTTAGCCTCAGGAGTAAGATATTTTTTGTTGCTGTACAATAACCCTAGTTTATGGTGTGCCTTTTTGATATACAGATGAATGTGCTGGTCAGATTTAAGCTGATCATCGATAATAGCACCAAGGAGTTTATTATGAGGATCGGCTTTGATGATGATGTTGTCTAGTGAGTGGATGGAGAAGAAGGATTTATGGTGTGAGAGTGAGTTAGATAGGAAGAGTAAGAGTTTGGGGGTTTAGAATTAGCTGTTTTTTGTTAAGACATTTTTTGATGGAGTAGAAGGTGTCTTGTGTAAGGGAAAGAAGATCAATTATATTATTGGAGGTTTCGATGAGGGTTGAGTCATCTACGTATTGGACAAGGGTAGAGTGGCAGCAAGAAGAGTGAAGATTGTTGGTGAAAATATTGAATAGTAGGGGGCTTAGGATACAGCCCTGGGGGACACCTGTTTTTATAGGCAAGAAAGGTGAGAAGGAGGTGAGCCATTGGACAGATTGAAGTCTATTAGAGAAGGAGCTGGAGAACCACTGTACAGTAGAAGAGAGGTTAAGTTCAGTTAGTTTACTTAGTAGTTTGTAATGTGACACAGTATCAAATGCTTTGGATAGGTCAAGGAAGAGACAGGATACAAGTTGTTTTTTTGTCTCTAGCCTCAGCAACTGTATGAGTAAAGGATAGGAGAGCAGTAGCAGTGCTGTGGTTAGGCCGGAAACCATGCTGAGTGGGGGTTAAAAGGTTTTCTTGTATTAGGTATTTGAGGAGTTGGATGTGGACACACCTTTCTAAGATTTTAGAGAGAGGAGATAGGATAGCTATTGGTCGGAAGTTAGAAGGGTCAGTGGAGTTTCCTCCTTTGTGCAATGGTACAGTATAGAAGGACTTCCAGATGTTAGGCAGAATGCTTTCTAGAATAGATCTATTTATTAGTACTGAAATGGGAAAAGCTTTGGGATGGCAGCAAGTTTGAGAAGGGGGGGGGTAGTTTATTAGCAGGTGAGGAGCCAGGTTTAAGTTTATGTAGAAGAGATTTGATATAGAGGTGGAAACAGGTTTTAGAGAGAAAGGGGTTTTGTTAGTGTTGGTAGAAGGTAGGGGAGAGTTTGGTGTACTGGAATTATGGTCTGAGGGAGTTAGTTTGCGAAT
The DNA here is from genome assembly GCF_019279795.1 of Protopterus annectens. Taxonomy (NCBI): domain Eukaryota; kingdom Metazoa; phylum Chordata; order Ceratodontiformes; family Protopteridae; genus Protopterus; species Protopterus annectens. Next base: position 216,727,434 of record NC_056737.1, read on the forward strand.
GGTGTCAGTGATGTAGTTATTGAGCAGGGTGGCAGTTTCTAGTGATGAATTATTAGGGAAGGGGTTTGGGGTGGAGGGATTACCAGGGTGAAGGATATTATTGATAGTGGACCAGAATTTCTGGGGGTTTGGAGAGGTGATTGGCTTGAGCTGTATTGTAAAAATTTTTCTTATCAAGATGAACATGTTTTTTTTTTTGGTGTAGTTTCTAGTTTCCTTATGGCTTAGTAGTAGGGTAAGGGATTTGTTTTTTGCCAGGCTTTCCTATCTCTTTAAGTCCTAACGTGTGTGTGTGTGTGTGTGTGTGTGTGTGTGTGTGTGTGTGTGTGTGTGTCTGTTTTATTTACTTCAGTAGATCAAATGTCCATATAATTGAAATTGAAATTATCAAGACGTGAAGATCTAACACTCAGAAAAGTGAAAGTTCATGATGTCGAAGTTTGTAAGGATGAAACACCTACTGCGCATGCACAGACCAAATGGAGGTTTTCAATGTAGATCGCAGAGCACTGTCAAAAACAGCTACTCCATTTATTCATAGGTTAGTTAAATACTTGATTTAACATAAAAATCTACTGTTTTCAACATTTTTGCAGGTGGATAAGCCCCCCTGCACCCCCGCCCAAAACGCACACACACACGCACACCCTGCAAATGATAAATACCAGCTCCGAGATCACACTACAGTGGAGAAAAGGGTAAAATTCCCAATCCTCACTGTTCCATTATCTCCATTCCAAAATGTAGAAAATGGTACAGTTTTCTGTTAAATGAAGTGTTTAAATGGAGCAGCTGTTTTTGTCAGTGCTCCATGATCTATATTCAAAACCTCCCATGCAAAGTAGGTATTTCATCCTTACATGATTCGACATCATGAAGTTTCGCTTTTCTGAGTATTTGATCTTTTCATCTCGGTAATTTCTATTTTGATTTTTGAACATTCGATCTAACAGAAGTATATATATATATATATATATATATATATATATATATATTTTTTTTTTTTTTAATTAGGTGAATGGAGCGTGTGTCACATGAATGTTGAACATGTGTAACATGTGTGGTGGAGGGGTGTGTGAGGAGGATGTGGGCAGAAGGATACCCCTGATGTTATTTCAGCAATATTTAGGGCTAAGACAAAAATAACGGAAGACCAAAAACTCTACATCAGGGATAATTTTTTAAATTTTATGGTAATTCACATAAAAAGTTAATAGAGCAACAGGTTTTGCATCACAATGCAAGTCACTGAACAAAAGGAAGTATGAAACTCTAATGTAGGAAGTTTGAAACTGTAACGTAAGAAGTACGAAACTCTAATGTAGAAAGTATGAAACTCTAATGTAGGAAGTATGAAACTCTAATGTAAGAAGTATGAAACTCTAATGTAGGAGGTGTGAAACTCTAATGTAAGAAGTATGAAACTCTAATGTCTGTAATTACTATAATCATCAGGCATTTATTTTATGAAGGACACAACAAAAATAAGAGACAAAATCAGGGATGTTCAGTAAATCCAGGGACAGCTAAGAAGTGTGCGTACGGGGGTGGGGGGAGGTTGTCTATGTCAACCCAATTCCTCTTCTTCAGCTGAATCACAATTAACATCAACAATTTCCCTTCCTTCCTCTGTTCCTTCTTCAATTTCATTTTTCATCATACCATACCTCTTAACCACTTAGAACAAAAATTCTGGACAAAACCAAAAATAATGAGGGGACAAAGTCCCCAAAATAGTGACATTTTAAATATTGCTCTTGCAAACATTGCTAGAATAGCAGGTTTTGTGTTAGCATGCATTTTCTGAAGGATACAAAGTCTGAAACTCAAATCTATGCCATTATTTAGTGATTTAATTCTTTAGTGATTTGCCAGAAAAACACAAATTTTATGAGAACCAGACCAAAAATATGAGGGAAAAATCTGGACAGTTGAGAGGTATGCTTATTACTTTTTTCATTTCCCACATTATTTAACTGGTGTTCATTTTAATCTTGCTTGATTAAAGTGTAATCAAATCAAGAGTATCCTTTCTGTTAACATTTTCTACAAAACATCTTACATTCATTTAGTAGATGACTCCCTTTTCCTACACTGTGTACACCTTTTTTCCTCATATTGTTGTATCAACTACATAATATAACCTCAGTAAAAACATGTGCTTGTTTGCTCTCCAGATATAATATGGTCTTTTTTTTCCATTTGCACTTAGAATACTAGGAATATGAATACATTTGTCATTACATTTTTTAAACTCCCTTCCACTATTCCTCAAATTTCTTTCATCCTATAATCGTCAAATACTGATTGGCATAAATATGAAAATAAATGAAACCCTCTGATTTCTATTTCAGTAGTCCTTAGCCGGCTCACAACTCTGTTTTTTATGATTTAGATTAAGTACATTATATCCAGTGTGCTGAACTATTACACAGTCTTTTTTGTCACATAAATTAATGACGTTTGGCTAAATCAGAAGTTTCAAAAGTCACCTTGTAAAATGCTTCTTTCCCAATGTGAATTAAAGTCCTCATTCCATTAACAGAAAAAGCATAGTGGACAATCACATTTTCCCATACTGAGTACCTGTTTATAGGGCTTCCATTTTTCTTTCTTTCTTTCTTTCTTTCTTTCTTTCTTTCTAATCCACCTGACAAGTAAACATTGTGGCTATGCTTTTTTCTGCTGGCTATAACAAATCCTTTCTACATATGCACTGCTTGTGCATATTTCAAAACATTTACCCGATTTTCAGCAGCTGCACTCCTTTGGCTAGTTTGGACTGTGTCTTTCACCCCTAGAGATTCCTGGCCATGCATGCCTCATACAACATAGCCTTCAACCTATTGCATGGGAATCTGCAAATCAGATCACTTTCCCTGTGGTGATTCTGCCTCACATCTCTCCATTATTTGGCTCTGGAGGCACCCATACTCTTGAAAGGCTGCCCCCCCCCCATTAACCAAATTAACTGTTAATGAGACAGTTTATCTTCAATAATGGCAGATTCAGTTTTTTTTCCCATTTCCACAGTCTATATCCACACCCTCACCTTACAATCATTCTTCCAACTCTCTCCTCCTTTCCCTTTCCCACGGTCACCTATGGTTATACCCACGGAATAAGAACTTGAAAAACAGTAGGAAAGTTCCCTGGTGCCCCGAACCAATCTCCCCTGCTTCTTAGGAACACCACCTTCAGTCTCCCCCCTTAAAATACACCATTGGCCTAGTTGGACTAACCCGGTCAACAAAGGATAAAGAAAAATGCATTATCAGGTTCCTTTTGAAATTCTATACCTCAAAAATACCACTGGGAGAGAATACCAGTTTGTGGAACCTAATGCTAAAAATAAATATCAATTATAGAAAAAAAACATAGCAGGTACATCATGTGTTGTCTTTAGGGAACATGGAGTAATCTTCTCCTTACAAGCACAACAAGCATTTTATAGGTTCATAGGTCAGTACTAGGCTAACTGCCCTTGAGAGCCATTTTAATCCTAGCCAATTATCCCTTGTAAGACTCAAACCCTGCACCTTGTGTGTGTAAGGCAGACACCTTAACCATTAGTCCACCCTCCCAACCCTATTTATTAATTTCTTTCAAAAAAGAATCCTGATAAAGCAAGATACAATGTCAACATGGGGTTATGTTAATCCAGCTTTTTAATGACCAATAGGTAATAAACTTGACAATGAACCTACAAACCTACCAGCACAATAAAGAGACTGGGGACAAAAGGTACAAGCAGAAGATTATTCTCACTTGATAACAGGTGAGAATGGGAAGAGAGACACTTAGATGACACTGTGAGGACATACAGCTCAGTAGGACAGACATATTAAGGAAGAGGGGGATTCCGATCACATTAAGGGAAAAACATTGTGCTTAGACTTAAAGTACTTTTTGCATGTATTAGGTAAATGGAGGAGGCTATCTGAGCAGCAGGAGACCCCAAGACCATGGAGTCTTTCAGGAAGGCCTGGGAGGGGTGATGAGCTAAAGGAAAAGACAAATGAGGGGAACTGAAAGATACAAGCCAAACAAATAGGGCAGACTAGATAGACAGCATGGTGTTTTCTGCCATTACAACTATACAATGTAAAACAGTGCTGAAAACAGGAATCTATAGAAGTCTTCATAAATGACAGTCAGCAGATAATAAACGCCTGTAACAGAACTACAGTGTGAATTAATTTTTATTTTCCATAAAATGAGTAAAACAAACTGACATGCAAAAGGACACCCCTCAATCCAGAGTCTGCATAGTTGCCTCTGTTTCTAAAGCTTCACATCTAATGCTGGCTCCACATATCTCAAAACAGCTGGCAAGCCTCAGTTGAAACCATTGTTCCTTTCACAAGACACAGCTCCAGCTAGGGCTGTAATATGCACAAAACTAATCTACTGAAAACAGACTCAAGTTAAATGTAAAAATGGTTCTCTTTTGCAGAGAGGCATGGCCATGAAAAAATTGGGTGTTTATGTGAACATCTTTCATTTATTCAATCATGTTTCCATAGTCAGGAAATCCTTTTATCTAGCCCAGTTAGTTTACAAGGGAATATCCTGAAGATCCAAGGAAGTCATCATATACTTATATTTTTCCCTGATCAGACTCATCATTTACCTGTAGTCTTCCCTTATCAGATCTATCATCAAATACAACGGCCCCTTCAGTATGATCATACCCAAGTGCACAGATCAGCTGTAAAGGCCCCAAACATTTCTAACCCAGAAAATTAAAGGTTTAAATCCTTCAGCTCTTCTGACAGACTATCATGACTTTCATTAAACTCAATATCTTGCTGCCTGTTTGCAGTCACCTATGTCTCACTTTTCTAGCCACAAAAGACCCAACCTTATTTGTTCTCTCATTTCTTCACAAAACCAGTAAATCTACAAACATTTATAATAGGACCTAAATCTTCATCAGCAAATAAACCAGACTCATAGGAGAAATATGCTCTTGAGATATCCCTAATCTATGGAACAAATTATCACTACAGGTCAACAAAAGTACTGTCTTGGCTACCTTTAAAGCTAGTCTTGATGACTGGATGGGGTGGGCCCAGATTTACAAAGTGGGTATCATGTGTGGCTCTGTTTGACTTGGAAAGTGAGCACCACTAAGCACTTGAAAAGGGTGGCAAGTAATTTTAACTGAGCCTCCTTAAAGTGTATATGGCAAGGCATCACATGGTTCCGAAGATCACTTGTCTAAGAGTTGCTATGTTCCAATGAATCATATATAAAGCTTGTCATATGATTTTTTTTCTCATTCACCTGTGGAGTGCTTCTTTGTGTTTCCCTGTAGAAGAAGGCACTACGTTTGAAAATATAAGTTAGTTATGTTTTTACTTTTGAAGCTGGAAGTTATGCTGTTGTGTGAATTATTGAATAAATGTGACTTCTGTCTGGTAAACTCATCCTGGCCTCCAAAATACTATTTTGTGTGCAGAAAAAAGCATGTAGATCTGTCTGGTGCCCTCACCGACTGCACGCATGTTACAGTGTACTATACTAAGGATCATGATCTCGTCTGGTTACTTCAGTCTAGTGAAGATCAGTGACTACACTGTTAAAAGTCCCCATGGAGAGCACTCTTTCAATTCCATTTTCTGATATAATAAGCATCTTGGGATTTAGTCTACAAGCCTCTATCCTCCAAACACTATTATCTGTAACAGAGTCACTAACTTTTGAGGTGCTGGAACCACAATGATTTATGGTTCTCAAAATAATGAGATTCTTTTTCACATAATGAAATCTGTGAATTATTCACAGTATTTTTAAATGTAATTTCCAGTCATTACTACAATTTTATAACAACCAAGTGCATATGTATCTCTATCTGTATCTTCTATGTGGCACAACTCATCACTAAGGGCTTTTCATCCAGAAAAAAGGAGGTCATTGTCCCACTGTACTCATCCCTCATTAGACCCATTATAGAGTACAATGTCCCATTTGGTATGTACATCACAAGACATCTGCAACAGCTGGAAAGGCTGCAGAAATACCTCATTAAAAGAATCACAGGCCTAAAACAGATGCCCTGTGCTGACCATCTAAAAAAACTCCAGCTATACTCTGTGGCATATCGTCTATTCAGAGGCGATCTCTGCTTAACAAACAAGGCCATATCAAACCCTGAGCTGTTGGACATGCTCCACTTAAAAAAATCCCAATCCCTCAGAGCAACACGCTCCAGGGATCTAAACCTTGCCATCACAATGAACAAAACATGCTGGAGGGATAGGTTCCTGACCCAACGACTCCCCATACTCTGGAATAGACTGTCCATACATGTCAAGAAGAGCACCTCATTGGTCCTCTTCAAAACAAACCTTGACGATTGGATGGGAGATAGAAAATTCACCCAGGGGATCACGTCAGTTGCCCTGCTAGACAGGGGTCCAGGGAAGTAAATATTGTGGGAAGAAATATCCAAGGAATTGTTATGGTTAGGCTTGTATAGGCCCTAGGGCCAATAGCCTAGTACCAACCTATGAACCTATATAGGAGACCCGACTGAATGGATACAATGCCGACAGCTGCTTGGTTGACTACATTTGACCAACACAGATAGATGGCTGACAGGTGTGGAGGATTGACAATCTCCAGGTAGGGTAATATTCCATTTCCCCATGGATTGTGCGATATTAGAGTTAGTATATATAACAGTGGGGGGTTGGGAGCGCAAGGGGTCTTGCCACCCTGCAAAAACATTTGCCTTGCATATATACACACATATAGATACACACACACACACACACACACACACACACACACACACACACACACACACACACACACACACACACACACACACACACACACACACACACACACATATGTATGCGTGCTTGCACCTGTGCGTGTGTATGTGTGTTTCTGCACATCAATTTTAAAGAACTTATTCAAGTATATATTTATGAATAAGGGCATTTCCTTAGGTCTTTTTCCAGCTGTTAGCATTACTTAGGAAACGAAGACTTGTTCATCCAAAACAAGACTGGATAAAGGCAATGTCGGATGGTTGATTGGCAAACAAATAATGTATTAGATTTTATTAAACTTAATATCTGTAAAGTGTTGCCTGTAATTTTGGTTACTTTTTGTGTTCCCTACTTTACTTCTTAAATTCTGTTTAAAGATGTTTAGTATATATGTACTTGAGTGGAAGAAAAGGTTAAACTGGTTTTGCTGATTGAGTATAATGGACTAATGCAGTGTACTATGGGTAATTTAAACAAAGTTTTGCCTGAGGTATTGATGAGTGCAGTTAGTCACTACATAGGAGACAGTATGGTGGCTGTGTTTGGGGTGGGGGGGCAGAAAAGGAGTGTAGGAGGTCACCAGTCATGTAGTGTGAAACAATCAGTTCATGCCGACACACACATCAAAGAAGAATGTCAGACTTAACTGGTGAGTGTGGAAAGCTCATTAGAGGTAAGCATTTGATCCCTTCAGTTACATTTACCTGCACAGAAATAAAGTGCATTTCAGTAACTAATAAGTACACTAGGATTTTTGCTTATTATCACGTTATGAATTACAGTCTAGGTCTCCCAGTGAGCTGAAACATAGAAGCTGTTAATGGATTAGGGGGGTGCTAACACACAAAAGGAGTAGTTCAGTATGGTTTGCTACACAGACTGACTTAAAAACAAATTGATCCTTGTTGCTTTACCTCCTTGAAACAGTACCTCTGCAATCTTATGCTATATATGGGTGAATGCAGTCCCCAATTACTCTTGTGCTGGGGAGGGTTCATCTAAGTGAAAGAGAATGATGTGTACTAAATTAATCCAAAAGTGAAGACATGGTAATTTAAATAGTCTGTTTTTTTTAACTAATTATAAAAATGATGTGCAGTGTGAACTATGTCTGTGTTATATATCTGTAGACATTAATTCACTTAAATTACTGACCTGGTACTCTAAAATAAAAAATGCAATACCTGCACCAGACCTGCAAAAAATATTATATGGCTCCACAGTTAAAACGATCAGTTACTCAAATGTACGCAGATTCCTAATACCACTCAGCATTTTCAAACTAGCATGAAAAGCCATGTTACACGTCTAATACATAAAGGAAAATGCAAACACAGTCTTAATTGCAGACATAGCTTGACTTTTTTGGGTTAATACTTCAACAAAGAATAAATCAAGAATGCTTTACTGGATTTCATTTGGGTAGAGAAAGAGGTAGACGAAAGCAGAAACACAACTCTGTGTTGACTATTTAAAATAGGGAATGTAAACACGATCACAGCAGATCTCTGTAAGTGTTACTCAGTAGGGATAGGAACAACTTCATATTCAAATGTGGCCCAGACTTTACTTTGTAAACTCTCTTGTTAGCAGTTATTTACTTTCCTATGTTTAAGGCTTGTTTCCTTTCACCTTGTTTGTTGCTATTAGTAAAACACTCTCACCAGCTGTGCACAGCACAAAACAATCAGTCTTCACAAGTGCAGATGAGACAAGGACAGCATGTTGAAATGGCGAGTCAGGAAAGCTCATTAAATGTAGGAGTCTGGTTCTTACACTTAAAATTACAAGTGCAGAAATAATGTGTGTTTCTGTAATTAACATGCACCCTAGGATTTCTGCTTATTATTAAGCTATGAAATATAATCTAGGTCTCATATTGAGCTGAAACTCGAGAAGCACACAAAGGGACCGGGATAGGGCAGAAATGCTCCACTGCCTTAAAAAGGCAGATCAGTTCCAGTTGAGTATCTATCTGATGCAAAACCACAACAATTTGATGCTGTATATATGACTGCACTCTTCAGCTACCTTGTACTGGAGGGATTCACTCTGTCACCCCCATGCCCTTACTGCACTCCACTCCAATGGATTTATGCTTATATATATGCTTTATATGCTTAGTATAAACCCTTCAATTCCATTAGTTTAGCTTGCCATTAAAATCATACAATTATATTATTTATTTGTAAAGTCTTGTCTTTCGGCTTTTCATGCTTTGGGGTCGCCACAGCAGAACTCTGGTCTGGTAATGATCGGCAGTGGATTTTTATGGTGTCGAGTTGCCAGCCCGACACCCAACCTTCAAAGAAGGCACACCCATTCACGCACGCACCTACCTGCATGTCTTTAAATGTAACAAGTTCCATTTCCTTCCACAATTTAAAATTCACTTTTCTTTAGTAAAAGTAAATTCTTACAAATCTCCATAATTTACTACAAGCATTCATTCTCAAATGTTTACATTTATTCCATCTTTCAGACTCATACACTCTACGCTAAGCAATATGTACTGCAGCAGGAATACACCAGGACTATAATTTTGTATTAATCTGCAGCATCCAGACATTCATATTTAAATAGACCAACATTAAAACAGAGTTTTTCTTCATGCAGTCCTTTTCCTCATTTTAGCTTCCAACATCTTTCTTTTCACAATTTCCCTGGCTTCTCTCTCTCCTCACAAGGTTATTGTCTATTCCTTCACCTTTGTTACCTTCTTCAACATCTTCTAAAACTCCTTGCTCTGATGCCTCTTTATCTAACACCTCACATATAATCTGCACCTTCAATGACTTAAGATCATGTTCTCACTCTTGAATATTTATTCCACAAACTGCCAATATTCTTTTCAGACGTTCATTACTTTAAAATGCCACACGAGAAAAGCGTCACTAAATAAAACCAACTAGAAACCAAAATGTATAGTGATCACCCAAATAGGCAGCTGCCATCACTTAGGACAATAAAGACCCATCCAATCCATCTTCATTCCTTTTATTTTTAAACTTGGGTGAAACCTGACCATATTCAAAATTGCTTTTTAGATTGACCCCCATTTTGTAGACAAAACTTGGTTTCTCACCCAACAATTTATAAACCTTTCCATCACATCTTAAAATGTTCCAATTCCTTGTGAAAATACTTTTAACATGCTTAACAAAAGGGCTATATTCTAACACAAGAGCCCTACTAAAATCATTACCATCAGATGCATTTTCTGGGAGTTCCAAACCTATACCTAATAAAGTCTTGTACGTTAAGCTCCATTGGGACTTAACATAATTAGTGACATCATTGGACAACATTAATAGAACTAAAATTTATTTTCAGAAGGCAAATTGTTGCAAGAAACATTTAGTTTATCTAGCTAAATGTATGACATGCCTGGCATTTATGTCAGAAAAACTGACAGAGCTCTTAAGAATAGGATATATGAGCACTGTTATCAGATAAAAAAGTGAAACAACAATAATGACCTATATAGACATTTAGCATCCAGGCCGATCTGTAATATTTTTAAATTTGCTATTTTAGAGATATTAGACTTTAATCCAAGGGGGGTAATATTAAAACGTTATTAGAAGACAAAGAAGTGAAATGGCAGTTATTGCTTAATGCTACCAACCCCCCTGGTATTAACAACAACATTTCCCTCAAACCTGTGTTGGAACGTAGAAAATAGGGTTGAGGTTGTCTTATATCATTAGGTAATTATTTATTGGTTATTTAAAATGTTTTAAAAGTTCTTAAAGCGGAAAGAATAATAGTTTTTATGTTTCGCTATTTCTATATTATTCATTTTAAACATTTTCTGGTTGAATTTATGTCATTTGGCTTAGATTTTGCAATGTATAAACATTTTTCCATGTGTTATTGGTTTAGTGTATGTTTCCCTTTAAACAAACACAATTATCTGGTGTCGCTCAGTGGTTTATGAACACACCCTTGGGGGTACTATTACATATAAAAAGTTTTTTTAATGGAGTGTTTTTAAATTCTGATAAAGTCCATGGTGTTTGTGGACGAAAGCGCTAAATCAAATAAAACTTTTTTCCTAGTATCGGATGGGTCTTTATTGTCCTAAGTGGAGTCAGCTGCCTATTTGGGCGATCACTATACATTTTGGTTTCTAGATGTTCATTACTTGTTTTAGTCACTAAAAGTTCTTAAGAGATATTTTACATGTGTTGGAACTTTTTCTCCACTTCTACCGCTTCATCAACTGTTTTTTTTTCTCCCTTCTCTAACATACATTATGATACTAAAATTCATACCTTTTTTCTTTTTCATGTGTATTTTTTATTCCAATATTTCATTTGCATTTTGTATTCTGTTATTTGACTTCCTTCATGTACACCTTCATTGTTTTATATCACAGAGCTTTAATACTACATATAAAACTGATTCATTTTCCACACAATGCATACATTATTTTTGCATGTTTCACACTAGTGTCCTTGCTTCAAACACAATAATCTTTTTGTCACAACATAGTGTTCACGTATCACAAAGAAAATATCTCCATGGTTGCCCTGCACAAAACAGCATGCCACTTTTTTTTTTAAGAAAAGGACAAATACGTCATTTAAATTTTCTTAACCACATTTACGTTTATCCAGTCTGGGTATATATTCTTCAAGAAAATCACAGTTTGTTTAAACAGTTCTTAGATCTTCCATCATTACAGCATCAGCCATAAAAACAACACTGCAAAGCCCTGACAGAATCATCAAAGACTGCTTTGACTTCAACATTTCACTTTATTTCCTTTGCTTCTTTTTTGTACAATTACCACAATGTTGATGGGTGCATTTCTAAGACAAACTTAAAATTCTTTCTCCTTTAGTGTTCTAAGACTGACTTAAAATTCTTTCTCCTTTAGTGTTCACAGTATGGTGTATATGTCCAAATCTTGGAAAAATATGCCATTTTGTAAATGTATGGCCTAACAACAACTTGTAAGGCATGTCCTTCAAGAATCATAGAAAAACTCACTAAGCTAGGCATCAACGCCTATATCACCTAGTGGGTTGCAAACTGGCTCACAGATAGAACCCACACTGTGAAAGTAGTTGACTCCAAGTCAGACTGCCGACCAGTCATGAGTGGAGTCCCACAGGGTTCGGTCCTGGGTCCTCTCCTGTTTGGTATCTACTTCTCTGAAGTCCAGGCCAATACGAAGGGACTCTGGCTGACAAAGTTTGCAGATGATTGCAAGTTGGGAGCTATTATTAACTCCCCAAGTGATGTTGGCATCCTACAAAAAGTCTCACTTAGACCAACGACAGGTGTCAGAACCATGGCCTTAAGCTCAGTGCCAAAAAATGTGTCATCATCCCCTTTGAGAAAAACCCAGTTCCCATGAATTACCACACTGATGGTAGTCCACTGAACACAGAAGGCATTATGAGAGATCTGGGAACACAGCTTGACAGCAACCTCTCTTTTGACCACCACATTGCCACTGTGGTCAGAAAGTTCTCCTATGTGGCACATCTCATTACTAAGGGTTTTGCATCCAGGAAGAAAGAGGTCATTGTCTCCCTCTACTCTACGCTCATTAGGCCAATCGTTGAGTACAATGCCCCATTTGGCATGTACCTCACTAGACACCTGTAACAACTGGAGAGGCTCCAAAAGTACTTCACAAAGAGGATCATAGGCCTTAAAAACTTATCCTATATGGACAGACTCAAAAAACTCCAACTATTCTCTGTCTCATATCCACTACTTACAGGTGATCTCTGCTTGACTACAAAGCCATGTCTGACGCAGCTCTGTTAGAAATACTACATCTAAAGAAATCTCAATCTCTCCGCACTGCACACTCCAGAGACCTCAAACTCATTACCACAATCAACAGAACGTGCTGGAGGGACAGGTTCATAACACAGAGACTGGCCATGCTATGCAATAGACTTCCCATACATGTCAAACAGAGCACCTCACTGGCCCTCTTCAAGAGAAATCTTGATGGGTGGATGGGAAATAGAAAATTTACCCCAGGAATCACTCCAATGGCTCTATTCGACAGAGGCACTGGGAACTAAGGTCATGTGGCATGATGCCAGGTTAATCCTATGGGCTAGGCTTGTGAAGGCTCCAGGGCCATTAGCCTAGAACACACCTATGAACCTATAATACCTTCATGACAGCACCCTATAATGACATTACATATTTTAACGAGAAAAGGTTTATTGGCTCACAAAGTTAACACCACCAGTGTATCTGACTCAGTACTTACAACAGCAGCTACACTCCATCCTTCACTTATTCCACCAAAAAGCCACATGAGCCTGCCCTTCCTGTAACTGACACTAGTCATTCTTTTGTGTTCTTCTCTTTATTCAGTTCAGCTTCAGCTTACAGCACTTCTATTTCCCTTTTGTGACACTCTTTACCTGTCCTATTGTTGTACGTGTCCTATTTTTAATTAATGATAATGTGTTGTTGCTCAAAATCTCATTCTGTATTAGCAGAGATAAATGACTTTCCCCAAAAATGCAGAATTTAAGAATTATAAACAATGATTAGGAATTTCAGTACCTCTTCCACACTAAACTGGCACTCTTTCCCTCATATGGCTTCCAGCAAGATCCTTTTCCATGTGAGGGGTAAGCAGGTTCTTCCTTTCTTCCACAAAAGAAATGGGGATTTTCCCAGAATATTTGGTAAGTAACACCATCCAAATAATGACATGCAGGCAGTTTCTAAGTAGTGCCTGGGTGAAAGTCTTTGTGATGGCTGCTAAGACCCACTTCAATATAGATCAGAAAGGGTGCCTGAAGAAACTGCAGGGATCATAACTCTGATGTTTGGATGTACAGGTCTGAAACTGTGATAATGTCCGAATACTCCTAGTTCAACTTTCAAAGGTCTTGTTAAGTGTATAGAAGTAGCAATGAAAGGGAATGCACCCCCACCCATGTCAGGAACACCCCCCATCCATGTCACGAATTGCAAAAAGAACTGTAACAGAGACCTTTGAAACATTTGTCCAATAATATTTCAAATGTTATGACTCATAAAACATTCTCCAGCTTGCAAGAGGGACCCAGTCTTAAGCATTATGTATGCAAAGTGCTTTGAGAAAACAGAGGTGATGTATAAATGCACATTGGTTGTTTATTTGCTTTGCATTGTTTGATTTTCTTGGGGCAATGTCAGAACCAACCATTTTCGCTGACCACATTTCAATACAGACCTATACTTTTCAGCTCACTTTACCGGATTTCCATGCATTCATCAACATTTTTATCTCTGTGAATACATCTCCTGCCATCATGGAGATATAGTGACCCCCTGTTCATTGAGGACTGTGGCTTGTAAACATGCATTGTCTGTAAGAAGGGCTAGCTGAAAGGCCAAAATTGAGCAGACAAGGGCCTACACTTTTTCCTGGAAAGATTGAGAGAGTGATAATTCCACTTCATAGCAGCTGGCACAATCCAGGCTTTCTACATCTCCAGTGTTAAAAGACTATATAAATGAGGTGAGACATCAGCGTGTGAACATACATTTCAAAAAATGCACTCACTATATTACCAAAAGTTGCACATCACAGCTAGATACAGGAAGCCTGACCAGCAGGCCTGCAGAGATGAAAGCCCTGTATGATTCAGTCTTGTACATCTGCCTAACACTTATCAGCCTCTGTAATTTGTTAGCTCTGAGGTTGTGCTTCTTGAGAAGACAAAAGGTCTGACTAGTAGGATTAGCCATTCACAAGACTGGAAAAGAGTGAAGGAGGGATTTATCAGCCCAAAAACTGGTGTGTGTGTGTGTGTGTGTGTGTGTGTGTGTGTGTGTGTGTGTGTGTGTGTGTGTGTGTGTGTGTGTGTGTGTGTGTGTAGGGACATCTTTCACTGCAAGTACTAGGTCTGGGGGTATATGCTAGAGAAGTGTACATGGCATAATTAACAACCATTATCCATACTCTACAAGGACATTTCAAGTTATAAAGCAGTAGAGAAATCTTGACAAATGTGCTAATTTATATTTTAATATTAACAGTATAGTGTATCTGGCTATGATATGTTCACAATATACTATATATATATATATATATATATATATATATATATATATATATATATATATATATATATATATATATATATATATATATATATATATATATATATATATATAAAACCTAAGATTTGACACATTTCCCTCACTATCAAAAAAGTCCACTCCAAACTAGGCACCCTGTATAGAGACAAGAAGTACCTTACAGAAAGTGCCAGACTAGTCACTGCATGCTCACAACTACTGTCCACCCTCCTTTACAGATCCCAAATATTTACTAATCTGCAAAAAACTGACCTAAACAACCTGGAATCCAATTACAACAAAATTGCTAAATTTGCCAGAGGACATCCATATAGAACCCACCACTGCATTGATCTTTACCAACTCAACTGGCTAGAACTCCCTAACCTCCTATCACTCAACCAGCTGTCCCTCGCCCACAAATCTATCCATCGACCCAATGACTGCCCTGAACTTTCTAAACTAATCCAACCCTGTGAAAACTTCAGAACACTTAGATCCTCTAATAAACTTATGCTAAAGGTTATTCAACCCCACAACTCCCATGGCACCTCCCTGTACTCTTTCAAAATTGCCAAGCTTTGGAACACTCTTCCTCAAATCAT
Source organism: Protopterus annectens (assembly GCF_019279795.1). Taxonomy (NCBI): domain Eukaryota; kingdom Metazoa; phylum Chordata; order Ceratodontiformes; family Protopteridae; genus Protopterus; species Protopterus annectens. The sequence continues at coordinate 216,742,882 of NC_056737.1, forward strand.
AGCAAAAATCCTGACTATCACGAGTTCAAGCAACTCCTAAAAGAACAAGAACATCTAGCAAACCATTGGTTTTGCATCTGCCAAACACCTGGCTAAGCCTACCCACTCCCAACTACATCTCCTAACTCTACTACTTCTTATGTCTTGGTTAACCTCCTGGCTTCTGTTCTTACCACCTGTCTAAATTTCTTTCAGTTTTCTGTCATCTACTAGTTTTTGGACAGTGGTCCTAGACAATCTTACTGATTCTTACATCTGTAATCCATATCGACCACTGTTATATGTTCTGTATATAACTTTCTCTTCTAATTTCACTGTATGTCCATGTATTCTGTGTACCTCCCGCTATATTCATCTTTTATAGTAATTAATATTTCAAGTTTCATTACACTGTGACAATGGCTCAGACTTATGCCTACAGGCATAGTATTATAGAAACACTACTTCACCAGCAGTATTTTCCTGCAATTTTGTTAACTTGTGTAATTATGTTTTAGTATTATTTAGTCTGCAACTGTTAACTGTATATCTGGAGCTTTTCTCCCCCGGTCTCTGCTGAAAATGGGTTTCTGGCCCAGTCGGACATGACCTGGCAAACAAATGTAATGAATCAATAAATAAAAAAAAATAAAAAAATGCAGTAGTCAAAATGGATTTCAGAGAGTGAGAGAGAGAGAGAAAGACTGCCAAGGGCATTGGTTGACTTGGACTTATGCATTAGGATGCACTGCAATGAGCTCCATGCTCAGGTACATTGCTTAATAGATTATAATCTTAGCACACATTGTTATGGAACCTGGAAAATCTAATTGTTATTTGACCAAGCGTCTTGTTTTTTTGAGAATATAGATAGTAAGCAAATATTAAAAATTCCCTGCAGAGTACTTTGTCAGAAATGTTGTGGAAGGAAATGGTTGATACTAAGGAAATGATTTGTTTGTGCTGGGATATTGGATCTGAATTGTCCAGACATATTAAGGCCGTACCAAGTTCAATGATATTAGCTGCCAAAAAAACAAGTACTGGAAAATGGAACTTAGTCTAAACCAGCTGCAACTGAAGTACTGAATACTGTAAAGGAGATACTTGAAGGTGACAGCTTTAGAAAAGAGAAGCACTGATTTATATAGAAATAAACAGAATGGGAGGGAAAATACATGCAGAATAATGTTCAGGAGGAGGTCTGAAATTTAAGGGAGGACAGGAACTGAGCAAAGATGTAATACTGGAGTTAATGAGAATCGTTAAAAAGAAATGATAAATGCATACTGCGTGAAAATTGCAAAAGTATTGGTATTATACTTTGTTTTCATTTCTGTTATTTTGTATATACCTATGTAACTTTAAAAATGTCATTTTTAATAAAGATGCTAAAAAACTGGCAAGCTTATAGTGGAAAGAATCCGTGCCTTTCTTTCCACAGCCTGACCTCTGCAGGACCCCCCCCCAGTGGATCCCCTACCTGTACCCAATTGGTCCAATCATTCCGAGGGGGTGAATCAAGTATCCATGAAATGTGCAAGAGCTCTATGGCTCATTATTCCAGACCAGGAAACCCTAAGAGCCCATTTATTCTCCCTGCAGTAGAGTTGGATGGTAGGGAACAGGCCACCCTGTAGATCTAGTGGATCAGAGTGTCCTTCATCCCACTAGGCACCTCAGTAACTTGTGCTAGCTTCTTGGCTAGGACAGACTCATGTGCTCCCATGCACATCACCGTGTCCTGGCTCAAACATGTCCACACACCATTACAGGTGAGAGATTCCCTGGCCTCTTTTTACAGGTGATCTTGTACCCCCCTCCACTGTCAGTCTTGCCAAAGTGGAGAGATGATCTTCCTCCCTCCCACCAAAGGTGGGGAAGTTGGCATTGGCTACTTAAACTCATCCCCTCTGCCTGATCCCTCCAACACCCATACTGCTCACTGAACAGGAGTCACCTGGATTGTATTGGCAGCCTTATTCCTTTGTGCCACTGGTTTGGGAAAATGAATGCCTTTTTGAGTACTTGCCTTAGGGATTTATGCACCTGGAGTAAGGCGATTCAGCAAAGATTCAGTAAATGACTTGCAGAGTAAAAGTAAAGTTATGATGACAGATTCATTCTACTTCATTTTTGGGAAACTTTGTTTTTTGGTGAAAAAGCATGTTTCCAAAATTCTTCAACAGGTATTAACTCCAAAAATACTGAAAAAGTACATTGTAGAATCTGAAAAAAACAGCTAATTGGGGAGTTACAAGCCAGAGAAAATTCAAAATGAGTACAAAGATTTCCCCATGCTGAAGGTACAGGGAGTACTTACCCCTAATAAATCAACTTATTTTTCAGGTTCAACTTTATACTTAATATTTGTACCAGGGACAGGGATCTAGCACAAAGCAACCTAGGTAGCTGCCCATTGCCTGGTGCTATCCGGGGGATCTATAAACATTAGTGTTACTACTGCAAAAACAAAAATCCAGGTCCACTCCATCTCTCTGTTTTGATGCGCAACATTTTTGATTTCTTCTCTTTCATTGTCTTGAATGCTGAGTCAGTGAAAGACAGAGAAAGGGACTTTCCGGAACTTGCCAAAGTAGACTAAGAGCAGACAAGCTTGCACTCTAACACGTAGTACAGTCTTTTGCAAAAGTTAGTGATGTGCAGTGCTGAAGACATTGCCATGTTTAACATCTGCTAAGTAACTATGTAATAGACTATGTATTTTTTTGTGTGTGCTCATGTGTATGTGCAGGCATGTCAGCCTGTCTGTCATCAGGCAGAGCTCTGCCTCACTCTTTTGGCTTATATTTTTGCCTTCATCCTTATAATTTGTTTTTCCTGGTACATAGCAAATCAAAACCAAGAAAATCTAAAGGTATTACTGCTCAATGCTAGGAGCCTAAACAAAAAAATATACTCCCTGGAAGCTCTCTTTACCCTAGAGAAAGCTGATGTCTGTTGGGTCTCTGAGACATGGCTTAAAGCCGCAGACAACACACCAACAGTGCAAGGTTATAATCCCTTCCACACATTTAGACCAGCTACTTCACACGCAGGCATTAAACGTGAAGGTGTCTCTGTTTACATCAAAAATAAGTATACTTCAAGGTTGGTCAAACAGACACTTGGAACTGCTCCATGTTCAAATCACCACAGGAAAAATCTAATACCACTTCCTTGCAAGCTACAGGTCCCCCTCTATGGCCCAGGAAACCCATACCATGTATTTAAACTTATTAGAAACACTAACCATCCAACCCAATACCATATTCATGGGTAACTTTAATTACCCCACTATTAACTGGGAATCCTATATGACATCAAACGTACATTCACATAGATTCCTAGATTTTGTAAACGCAAACTCCCAGGACCAGATAGTCAATACACCAACCAGGGGTGCAACCATACTGGATCTGGTCCTCACTAATATGGGAGACTGCTGCACACCCTCTACTGTAATGCCTTCCCTGGTAAGGTCAAACCACAAAATGGTCTCCTTTGAAATAAAACTAAAACCAGGAATATTCAGGAACTATTCTAAGGCTAACCTCCTGCTATTAAGTGAGAACCTGGCAAAATGTCAAGCCCCGATAAATCATGAGAACACTTCTGCATATGAAGAACTGTTCACAGAAACCCTGTACAAGCATGTTAATAGCTGCATAGAGGCAGCTGGACCCACTAGGAAGAAGTACAGAACTAACTCAAAAAAACGAGCCACCCTGGTGGAATCACAAATCAGATGTATAACAGGAGGAAGAAAATCATGGCAAAAATTAGGAGGTGCAGCACCCAGCAGGATAAAAGCACTCTCCTCAAACTAAGCAAACAACTCAGAGGACAAATAAAGTCTGCCAAAGGCAAATTTGAGGTACGTTTGGCCTCCCAGGCCAAGGACAACCACAAAGCGAATATTCTTTAGCTATGTCCGCAATCTACCGTCCTACCAATAAGGTTAATATTGTGTTAAATCATTATATTATTTAGCCCTGCCTGTGTTCTTGTGATGTCCCCTCCCATACAATACAGCATAATCCCAGCATTTTATAGTCTTATATTAAAAAAGAAAAAAAAATAATAATTACATTAAGCTAACTCTAAAGTACACTCTAAAGTAAGGTGTATACCAGTAGTATTTCAAGGCACTTGTTCTAAACCCAGAAATCATCAAATTTAAAAGTAAAAAAAATAAGAAATAAAAAAAATTGAATTGTAATTAAAAGCTAAAACTGGTGAGCTCTCTGGTCATAGTAAGGCTAACTACTTTCTTCTTTTCTTTTAGAAGCTTGCAACTTGTGTTCAGATTGCTCGCCGGCCCCCGCCTCTCACCCGGTCTCACTCCGGCCCTCCCCCACCCAACCCCCCCCCACCAACCTCCACCACCCTACACTCTAGCCACTCCCTTATTTCCTCTACCAATCTTCCCAACACACACCACCCATTGCTTTCATCCTTCCACAACACCCACCCTCATCCTCATAAGCTTAATAGCTCTATTTAATTAATTTGTAATTAAAATAACCCTAAAAAAACAAAACAATACACAAAATAAAATAACAACAACCCTAAACCCACTACTATACTACACTCAATACTCACCTATGATCATGATACCCCTGCCCTGACTGAAAAACCCCCAGCTCAAACATCTTACACAAACACTACTCAAACAACTCAAGCTTAAACACCTACCCATCCTCCACCACTCACAAAGTATAGTGTCACACCACTACAACCACACAAACACAAAATCACAACATGTAAAACTATAAAACAAGACAACATAAAAAAAAAATTAAATTAACAAGCTCCTAAAATATTATCATATCACCAAAACAAATACATTCCCTTATACATCATCACACACACCCCACTACCATATATCCTCAAACTAACTCACTACCACATTTCATCCACTAACTCCCATATTAATAATAAAAAATATAAAATCCCAAAATAATAAAGCCCCCTCACCCCTTCACTCTGTTAGCAACTCACGTTCACCGGACACTATGTGTGAAACAGCTACTGCATAAAATAATACTCATACTGAAATTACACGTAACACCTCCAAAAGGTAATGGGATTCATACAAGATAAGGTGGTGGATAGCAATTCTATATAAAAATACACTAACTGTTCAAACAATAATCAGTAAACCCACCCTAATTCAATAATGTAGAACTTCAGACTGCAAAACTTCTTATATAATAAATACTATAACATCATCTGTGCTTATATACCACCAAGGAAAATAACAGGTACTATATATACAATCCTAAGAGGCCATGTATTTACTACCTACCAGTAAAAACTCCCTACCATAGAAGAAATCATAATCTACCACCTATATCACCTATAACCCCACCCGCCACCATACCTATCCCACCATCCCACCTATATACCTCCAACCAGTGGGAAGGTATCCCCACCTGGACCCACAAAATCCATCACTGAAGACAACCAACCAGTCGGTGCTCAAATACATGACCTCACAATTCCCAGTAATCATAGCCCCTCGATCATCACAAGAGTGGGACCCCAAGTCCACAAAACATAACTAATTATCTAATAAAAGGCCAAGAAACAAACAAGAATTAAATACAAATAAAACAAAAACATAACTAAAAAGAAATGCAAAACATTATAAAAGCAAATGAGTTAAATTTAGCAGCAACTTCATAACATAAAAGTAACCATCCTAAGAGACCATCGCAACTAAAAATGAAATCTAACCAACCATAACAACTAACAAGACCAAACTAAGAAATCCAAAATAAAAAAAACACAAACAGGCCTGCTGGCCTAGCATAAACCCCAACCCCAAACACTACTTACAAACTCTCAATACTAACAAAAATCAATTATATTAATTAAAAAAGCTACTACCAGAACTTAAAACAAAAAATCAATAATCACCCTCAAAAATTCTGGGCAAAATTTACTAGATCAATCATCAAATCCATCCTACCAGAACAACCACCAATTTACTTCAAGATCCCTCCCTGAGTTAATAGCCGCAACCCCGCCCAAGTTTTCTAACAAACCATACAGTATCCACCATATCCAGCTGAGCAAATCACTTGACTTAACCTACTCCAACCATCAAGTAACTCACCAAATCAAAATTTCAAGCTCCACTATTCAATCCAATTCCACTACCACTAACAATCATCCCAACCAACAAAATTAAAACCCTCTCCTCCCTACTATTACTTCATTGTTAACAAACTTAAAAATAGTACCTCTCTTGCTCCTCCTCCTAGCTAAACATTAATATCTTACTAATCCAGGGTACTATCCTTGCATATCTTATATCATCCCATCATACCCATGGAATATCCACAGACTTATTATCATTCTTCATGTAATTGCCATATCATTCCCCATTAACCAACCAGAAAAATCATGTATTCATGCAATGTACCCAAAATGCCTAAAAACAAAATAAAAAAAAAATGTAACTCCCAACATCAACATGGAAACCTACACATTACCACAAAATAAGCAAAATACCATCTTGCAACATACCAAAATATCACGAGCAATACCTAATCTCCATCCTCTTTCTTGAAAGCCTAACATGGTATTGACACCATCAGCTCTATCCTCAAATCTCCCCATCTCTGTGTCCAACAATATGCACACAAAACAGCCACACCAATCATGTGGTCATGGCAGACAACTGGTGAACAAGAACAAGTCACAAAATAGTCAACCACAGTCCACCTACCACTGGCAGACTCTAGGCTTGGGAATAGCAGGACTCAATATTTCACAACTCACTCTACCCAGCTATACCTAACCAGACCTGCATCCAATATGCAGATGATTCCTGCAGTCTGCTCCAACCACCTCTCAGACAACTCCACATAACCTACAATACATTAGCCACCTCCAAAACTGGCTCACCTAACCTGTGTCTGAACCCACACAAACCAAAACCAAACCCTGGCTCTACCATCAAACTAAGCTACTCACACTACTCAAACCACACTCCAACAATGGTACCCACTTCCAACCCAACAAAACACATTTCCTCACCACCCCAACAACTAAACCACCTCAAATTATCTCACTCACTATTAACAAACCAAATCAAATCAACTGCCCGGCTCATCCCACAAAAAAAAAACCTAATCATTTAACCCACAAAACATAATATCAATAGCCAATCAGGCTAGATCTGCACTCTGAACATCAATAAAACTCTCTTAAAACTCCCAGAATCAGAATTTTCTACTCTAAAACTATCCTCAGACAATAAGCTCTCAACAAATAAACTCCACAGAATGATTCGCCTACTGCCTCCACTCCAAACAGAACCAGAACTCAGAACAGAACCCTACATTAACTCTAGTCGCTTGCCCTCTTCCAATTACACTAAACAAACTCCTAGTACCACTGCACATCAAACCAACAACCAAATAATACAACTTCTAATATAATATCCAATAAATACAAACTACAAATCCATGCCAAGAAGCCAACAATTGAAAAGTGATTCTCTGTTTTGCCAACTCAACACTATACAAATCTCTATTCTCTCATTGCCCAACAGGTTATTTTTTCCCTGGAACAAATACCCCACCAATGGTATCTTAAATCCTCCTGGCTACAACCTGGCTGCCAACTCCTCTAAATAGCTACATTATTCACTCTAATATCCATACTCCTTCCCTGCTTTGTGCAGGCCATTCTCTACATTAATTAACTTACTTTGGTCAACACGTTTTTGTAACACAATACAATTGTACTGAAATGCAATAATTCACTAACTTTACTTTTGTATACAAACTGTCAATATAAATATATTGTTACTTGTATCTTGTTTTACTGTTATGATCAATGTGTGTTTTTATTCTGTAAACCCAGTTTACTAATGTTTATCCCCTTAAAATAACTATTCAATATAAATAAATCTCAAAAGCAATACACAGTTGTGTGCAGAGCTCATTGTACATGGAGCCACCTATACTGAGCCAGAAGATATAGAGCTCATTGTACATGGAGCCACCTATACTGAGCCAGAAGATATAGCAATCCACCTGGTTGATAAATTCAGCTCCAACTTTACTCCTCTCTCCCCCTTAACCTTCTCTCAGGAAATATCATCAAATATAACTCCGCCTACTATCACAAGTAACAAGTCCTTAATGCTCTCTCCAAGACCAAGGACACTGCATCAATGGGCCTGGGTCCAGATAATATCCCAGGATGTCTTCTAAATAGCATGAAACATGACTTATCAGGGCCTCTGGAATTACTATTTAACTGTAGCCTCCAAACACTTTTTGTGCCTCATGAATGGAGAAAGGCAACAGTCATCCCTCTGCACAAAGGTGGGCCATCTGCAGACACTGGAAAACTATAGACCCATAAGTTTTACTAGTCTTATATGT
>NC_056737.1:216756268-216773325 GCF_019279795.1 Protopterus annectens
TCCAGCAACCAAAATTCAAATGACAAATAATCCCCAAAAACACTCTATAGTTAAATCTCAATGACACCACTCTTTAATAGATGGGATTGGACTAGTTATTGGTTGTCTTGTTGGCACACTGGCACACTGGCATGCTGTCCCCTTTGAGTATTTGTTACCATTCAGTAATCTTTATTATGTGGTAAACAAGTTTTATCTGTCTTTGAAGTACATTGTTTTCCAAATGGAAGATTATATTTAAACATGATTAGTAAGGAAACTGAAATATATATATATATGTATGTATATATGTATATATATATATCTATATATATATATGATTTTTATACAAATTCCTTGCCTGACTTTACTTAGCTGTACAGTATAATGCAACTGTCAAAAAGGGCCACATTTGATTTTATAAAACAATTAGAAAAATAAATTTTGCAGGGCTCAAGTTGCCCTGCACCCCCCCTATGTGGAATGCTGTGCAACCCCACATCCCTGCTACTTATAAGTCCAAAATATCTCTGCAGTGATAAAAGGAAAAATTACTGAGACACCTCAAGCTTAAAATATAAATCAATGAAATTACACATCAGTGATCCCACATTAGATTGCTGAGCAGGTGTGTCAAATGTAAGCCTGTTTCTTATCACCATTGTTGCACCCATATATCTAATCATTTCTCTGTTCTACATAGGTAGTATATGAACTGCCATTCCCGCCATAGTGAATTATTAACTATCTCACACCATAACGTAGGGCTGCATAGGACCCATGCATTCTGTTCCACTTTATCAGCACGTTCTCCTTATGGCTGGACATGTAATAGCAAAGACGTAACAGTATAAATCTGCATTAATTAGATAGATGTTATGCTTGCTAGCCTGTTATGATATGATTATTAGTGAGCAGATTTTAATAATCCTGCACCCATTGATCATAGTAAATGATAAATATATAAGACAAGAATATTTTTGCAAGGTGCAGCTCATGCTGTGACCTTTTCATCTCAATATTTGTGTATCAAGACTAATTCAAGGGAACTTTGCAGCGACATTTTCAAATTGTCCAGCAGATTGGAGAAGTGTAAAAATTAACATTAAGAACATAACACAATGTTCTTTTTAAATGTTGCAGACAACTCAGGAAACTAAATGCTATGTCCCATCAATGTTGTAAGATATCCAGAAAATATCAGCTCAAACAGCTGCAAGTTTCCAGAATGTATTGGATGATTTCATCTGTCTATATAAGCCAGAGCACTTACTTATTTTGGTGACATTCCTTACTTGTCTCAAGGCCCTAGTTGGATAACATATGCCTGAGTTCCTTTCATGCATGAGGATTTACTTGATCCTGATTTGATTTGACTCACTGATTGACTGATTGATTCAATAACTGTCTTAGCCAAGCATCAACTTTACCAGGAAAGAAAGTCTCTTGCTGTATTGAGCAAGGTGATTAAGTCGATGATTTTTGTAAATAACTTATTTTTTTATTAAAGTCCTTTTAGCAGCAGCTTGAAGCCTTGTCTCATTCTTCTATCTGTAATGTGGCTTTCCAGTTAAATTCAGTACCGAGATAAGAACCTAACACAAGGGCCCAGGGTTATGGAACAGACTTCAGGTACATGAAATTCTCTCTTCATACATCAAAGTAAACATTAACTGGGAAGTCTTTAAAAATAATTTGGACATATGACAAAGCAAAGTATGCATTATTCTTCACTCATTTCAAGCACAACTTAAAACAACACCTAACTTTCCTCATGGGTATGCTCATACTGCCTTTCTGACTAAACTCATTCTTTTGTTGTTTTTTTCTATTGCCACTCTATCAATCACCCTGACTCTCACCTTTCTTATCCCTTGTCCCTTTTTCTCTCTTTCTTTCATCTACGCTACTGCTCTTCAAATAACATATGTCCTTAATTCTCTCCTACTAATACCCCTTTTCTTCCTTACTCACCTCATCCAATCATCCTCAACCCCTTTTGCGCTATTTTTCACATGGGGTCAGGGTGTCATGTCATCAGTAACAATCACTTTGAGCACAGGTTTGCACCATGGGATGACTAGCCTCACCACTGTAGTTCATCCATTCCACCGTCTTGCATGTACTGTCATACCTGTGGCCAATTTAGAGTTTCCAATCCACCTACTGCATGTCTTTGGAATGTGGGAGGAAACCAGAGCACCTGGAGGAAACCCACACAACCACAGAGAGGACATGACATGCAGACTCCACAGAAGGCACTCCAGCCAAGAACTGAACCAGAGAACCTCATGCTCTGAGGCGACAATGCTAACTGCTGCATCTCCGCCGCTGCCCCCTTACCCACCTCATCTCCTTACCAATTTACTGTTATCTCAATCTTTCCACTATCAGAACTTTTTCTACTTGTGTTTTCTTGATTATGTCTGCTTATACCCTGCCATTCATCCTCTATTTTTGATTTCTGCTCTAATGACATCCTACCTCATCTTTGTCACTATACATACTGAACCTAAGTGCATTGCCATTGCTTTTGTATCTCCAGGTATTATATGTTAGCATGTCTTTGACTTATATATGATAACATAGCTTCTAAAGTGTACGAGAAATGTGTTTACTATTTATGTCTCAATATTACCTGTAAAATAATGCTGTAAATGTTTAATTGTTACTGTTGCTTACTGTAAAAGTGTATTTCCATGTGCAGCTTTTTTTCCCTGGCTTTCTGCTGAAAATGGGACGTTTGTCTAGCCAGACTTTCCCAGTAAACAAAAGACAATACATAAAATAAATAAACTAAATATTCTAGGCTGTCAGTCATGCCTTGATCAGAACATTTTTTGGTGTGCCCCACATTTCCAGATTCGAATGACTTGAATTTAGCTCAACTGTGCTGAAAGTATGCAAGCAATCAGTGTCAAGAATGGATTTGCCTTGAGAAACTAATTTTTTGATAGCACAGATTCTAGCCAAAACAATAATTTCAGTTGACACTGCATTTCGTGGAAGATAACTGTACATTTTCTGAAAATTGAGTATTTAAACACTGAAGCCCTGGGAAACCATACTAAAGGAAGGCTGTTCTAAGACTGAAAGAGGGTGGGGGCAGGAGGAGTGACAGAACAGAATATATTACATAATGACTTCAGCAGGTTATGACTGATACTAACGTAGGTATTAATGTGGCATGTCCTTCATACTGACTGCTAAAGAGAATTGCAGTTCTGAAATGATTCCCTACTGGAAAGGTATACAATGATCAAAGTACAGTGACAAGAAAAGTCCTGTAATGTAAGCTTGAAACACAATAAAGGGTCAATAAATACAATTCTGCCATAATCAAATGAGAGAGGACAAGATATTCTGGGATTAAATGTTTTTTTTGTTTGTTTTTTTAACAAACAAGTGCCATTTACTGTCTTTCTTGAATAAAGCCATGCATGCCTTATTTCCTTTACTTCCTCTGCCTCCAGCCTCTCCATCGCTGATCAGCTGTACATACTATTATTTTTCACTATAAATACTAGCACTGCTCATCCTGTCCCATTACAACGAATCTCACTGCTTTTGGCAGTTACCACTGCTTCAATGTCTATTTTTCAGTAGCAGCACTCTGATACCCCTTAAATGAGATATTCTTAGGATTTGTCATATAATTGTTATAGTTTTCTTTTACATTATACAACTTCACATTCCTATGTCTAAGTCTTCATGTAATGTTACATGTAATTGTTTCTTATTAGTTCAGGAGTACTGTTCATAAAGTGCTCACACGTACGTACTGTCTTTGTTTCACTGCTGTGCAAGGTTACCAGAAAACAGGGCTAGCTAATATACAATTGATTTGTGTGAAGTAATTACACCTCTTGATACTATTTTAGCCTCTATTCAAGGTGACCCAGTAGTAAGTGTATACTGACTCATAAACGATACAAAAAAACCTCTTACATTTTATAGTATGGTATCCTCAGTCATGAGGAAGACATTTAACCAGAAAGGACAGAAAAAGTCCACTTGTGTGAGTTTCTTGGAAGTGAAGAGAAATGATCCAGAAATTTTCTGCACATATGAAATTCACAAGAATTAAAAAAAAAACTCAGATGAAAAATAGTAGCTGCAGAGCAAAAAACAACTCAAGTAACTTTGTGACTATGTCTATGGATATGATTCTTCTGATACCATATTTTGTTAAAACCCTGGGAATCAAAATTAAAACAGATCTTTTAAAAGCTTGTGATAAGAAAATCTCCAGCCAGTATGAAGATGCAGGTCTGCAAACCATTTCAACCTAGCCAAAGCACCCAATTCAAAAATTTCCTCTAGACTCAAGGAAGAAAAGACAAGACAGGCCAGGAAAGAATTTCACGCTGCCCATCACATTATCCAGGCTTGCCTTGAAGGTAACAATGTAGGAGAAGCTTGTTCCAGAGTTGAGGTGCATGTTGGGATATGATTTTAACACACTGTCCCCGGGATTCATAAAGCTTGTGCCAGGTGCAGGCGTAGCGTTGGCATTCCAACACCAAATATGGCCGCTGAGCGATCCAAGTATGAGCTGTTCTCATGTGTACTACCTGCGTACGCTACGCCCGCACAGCTCCAGGGCCCTGTATGCTTATTATCCCATGTGCAGCAGTGTAGCATGCAAATGAAGGTATGTAACGATCCAGGAAGTGGTGCAGGCATAGTGTAAGCATGCAGAAATGTAAACTGTAAAAAATGGTTTACATTTTTACAAACATAAAATCGTAGCCATGACAGCCAACCAAACACATGTATTATACTGTTAATATATGCCAATGGCTAAATATATAGCCACTGGCATAAAAAAAAAATGTACAAAATATAAAATTAACATTTAATATATATAGTCATATTATAGTGACGTGGAAGTGTAGGGCAGCGGTGCGCAAAGGGGATCGCAAGGAAAATATAAAAATATAGAGTAAAACTGCAATGTAACACATATCATGATTTCCCCATAATAGTCAATGGCAGGCATGCTACACCATACTATGGCTTAAGGGTTGCTAAGGGGCTGTGACAGTGTTATGCGTGGTAGCTAGGAATTAGTAGGCAATGCCATGCAAATGAGAGGAGTAATAGTGAATCACAGATTCCCCGCTGGTGTAAGGATGCACCTCACAGCGTAGCGTTATAACACTGATGTGTGCCCTTGAGATAAAGATGACATCAAGAGAGGGGTGTGTTGCCATTGCTGTAAGCACATTGGAGCATTGCTAAACCGGTTTGCCCCTAGCTAGGCAAAGCTGCAGGATAGGGGTGTGTTAAACTGGCCATAGCTTTGCTTAGCTGAGAGTACACAAGGTAACCGAGTATGCATGTGAACGGAGATGAAAACGCGAGTAAACCCGGTAAACGGGTTTGCGCGGTGCGCACTGCAGCTGAAACAGGAAGGGTATAGGAAAGAAATAAGGAAATGCTGCAGCAGTGAAATTGGAGTACAAATGACTAATTGACACCTAGGAGCCTACAGTGGGCCATTGAAAACAGCTAACAAGGCTGTAAGCAGCTACCAGCAGAACAGGAAAGGGGAGGGGCTGTACTGCAAAGAAAACAGTAAAGTGTCAAAGCAGAACAAAGCTGATTTGCAGTATATCAGCTACAAGACACATTTTGCCATAACTGGGTAGGGAAAGTACAAAACAAGAAAGACGGCAGGTGGATGCATGCCTGATAATGGGAGGGGATCCAGGTTTAAAAGTGAATTAAAGCTCAACAGATTAATTAAGGCAGGCAAGCATAACTCCACACTAAAGGCCACACACTTGCAGTACTCATTGTAAAACCCATAATTAAGATACTCTGCAGCTGGAATAGCTCATACACATCCAATGACATCAGCAGCATCCATAGCACAATAGTATAAAGTGTGAAGGTACCTCACACACATTTGTGTATTCCCATACACTCTGCACCAGTGATGTATACAGACAGGGAACTTTTAGTATGTACATGTTAGGGGCTGCCATAGCTTTGATACACCAGCATGTGTTGGAGACTGAAGGTGGTGTGGAGGCTGATGCACACGACCAACTCAGGCACCAGAGGAGGAGGAGGAGAGTGTTCAGACCCAGGATAACCTACCAGGGGCTACATGATCTGGAAATAGTAGAGCATTATACAGTGGACAGGGAAATCCTACAGCAACTTGTGGAGCTGTGCCAGCCATGTCTCAGAGCCTGAACAAACAGAGGAGAACCCATCCCAGTGGATACGAAGATATGTGTAAGCCTGAAAATACTAGCTACAGGTACCTTTCAAAGACCAACTGGGGATATCATGGGGATCTCACAGGCATCAGCATCCAGGGTACTACACCAGTTCCTGGATGCCATGTTAACACATACCAATGAGCACATATACCTCCCCCGAACACAGGAGGAGTTGGTCAGCAATATGTGTCTCTTCCACCATGTGGCAGAATACCCAGAGGTACTGTGTGCAATAGACTGCACTCACATACACATCAAGTCACTACCCGGTGAGCACTGTAAGCGCTACATAAACCGCAAGGGATACCCCTCCATCAACTGCCAGGTCATGTGTAATGCCCAGGGCATTATCATGGATGTGTGTGCTGGCAGCCCTAGAAGCTATCATGACTCCCACATCTGGCATGCCTCACAGCTGTATCAGGTACTTGCCAGGGGGGCATCCCAAATGGTCACCTGGTGGGGGATGCTGGCTATGCACTGGAACCATGGATGATGACTCCCATCAGAAATGCACACACACACACCCATGCAGGAATGCCATAATGAGGCACACGCACAAACCAGAATCATCATAGAGCATGTGTTTGGGATGCTGAAATCACAGTTCCATTGCTTGGACATATCTGGTGGAGCCATACAGTACTTTCCAGGCACGTGTGCCCACATCTTCATAGTATGTGCCATGCTACACAATATGATCCTGCAGAAACAGCTGCAGCAGGGACAGAATGGTGAAGGCCCTCACAGCCCACCAACATTGCCAAGGGCCCCACAGGCACAGAGGTACTCAGACCACGAACACCCTGAGCCAGCCCCAGTAGGCAAATGGAGGCATGCCCAGTATGCCCATGTCTTGGCAAGGAGGGAACGTATAGCACACAACCTGACAGTGTAGGCACCTAGGGACTGACACCTTTCTCCACCTGCACACACAGTAAAAATGGATGGCACATACACAAGACTACCTGTAAATTGTCATGTATAGGCAGTCTACTGTGTACATCCAACATAGGCAGCCTTCAACTATTGCACACACAACTGCCATTGGCACAAGGTAAGTCAACATCTGAACAGGAAATTAAGCTATCAGCATGTGCTGATACTATATGTATAGGTTCATAAGTAGGTACTTGGCCAACTGCCAGAGGCCATTCATAAGCCTAGCCAAAATGTGTCAGCTTTTTCCACCCCATTGATTCATTAACTGTCTCTCTGTGGAGCAGAGCCAATGGAGGGATCCCTGGGGTGTATCTACTGTTCCCCATCCACTCTTCAAGGTTTCTCTTGAATAGTGTTAGTGAGAGGCTCTGTATAATGTAGTTAGGGATGTTGCTCCAAAGTATGGGGAGTGTCTGTGACAGGAATCCATCCCTCCAGCATCTTCCAGTTATTGTTGTGGCAAGGTTCAGCTCACTACAGTGTGTGGCTCACTGTGACATGGATTCCCATAGGTGGAGCATATCCATTAAGCCTGAGTTCGACATGGCTGTGTTGGCCAGCAGAGATCATCTCTGGGTAAACGAGATGCCACTGAGTAAAGCAGGAGTTTATTCAGTCTGGCTGCATAGGGCATATGTTTGAGGCTAATAATCCCCTTGGTGAGGTACATTCGTGATGAGACTGATGAGTGATGAATAAAGGGGTACTATAACCCCAGTATGTCTAGATGGGAACCCTTTAGTAATCAGATCACCTACATAAAAGGATATCCTAACTACTTTCGAGATATGATTGTCAAAGGAGAGATCACTATCTACCTTAGTCCCCAGATACCCCATTACTTCATCCATATTAAAGTGGCTGCCACTTATGTGTTAATATGTGGGTGCTTAATAATCCACAATGGAATGACCATGCAGTTAGTGGCACTTAGCTGAAGGCCATGACTTTGACACCCTGTGTCGGTCTCTGTGACGCTCCTTGAGGGATATCTGTGTCAGGTGGACTATCAATCATGGCTCTCAGTTCGCAGTCATTGCCAAACATGGTCTGCCGTAGTCCACCTGTGTTTGCCTGTACCTCTAAGAAGTATATGCCAAACAGTAGGACTCCCAGGACTGAGTCCTGTGGGACACCAGTCATGACTGGTCAAGAGTTGGACCTGGAGACTGCTAGTCGTACCATGTGAGTTCTGTGTGTAAGCCCGTTGGCAACCCAACCTGTGATGTATGGGTGTATGTACAGGCTGGTGTGTTTATCAATAATACCTGAGTGGGGCATGGTGTCAAAAGCCTTGGCGAAGTCCAGGTAGTATTTGTGAACCACCTCTCCCCTCATCTAACGTCTTGGTGACTGTATGTAAGACATCAAACAGGTTCAGTAGGCATGAACTGCACTCAACCAAGCTGACCTGGGTTAGGTCACGTATTTGGAGGTTACCAATGTCTTTGTTAATGAGTGCTATGAGGATGCACTCTATTCCATTGCAGACCAGGCTAGTCAGGCTTATGGGGTGGTAGTTACCATGGTCAGTTGTGATTCCACCTTGGTGGAGTGGAATAACCATTGCCACGTGCCATTGTATGGGCATATAGCCTGTGAAGAGGCTGAGGTTGAAAAGCTTAATTAGGTTGGGCATCAGGTTGTCTTGTACTGTTTGCAAGATGCAGTCTGGGACAACATCTGCCTCCACTGATGCTGTGTTCTGCTGTTAGAGAGGGCTATTTCCACCTATGTGTCTCTGATGTGTGGGATACTGTACCGTTCGTGTAGTGTTGTGGGCTCTTTAGGGGGTGAAGTATGCACTGAATGTATCTGCAAGGATGTTGGCGATATCAGTAGGGTCAGCATATTTTGTGCTATATTTCACCAGCATAGTGCAAATCTGTGTGTCACCACTTAGATCCTTGACATAGCCAAAGAAGGCTTTGTGGTTATCTTTCGAATCCTTGCGTATCTTCTTGTTGATGTTAGCCTTGGATGATTTCATGAGGGACCTACATATCATACTAATAGTGGTCACGGATGCCTGCCCTTTGTGGGATTTGCTGTTTGTCTGGAATGTCTGTCTATTGCAGGGGTTCACCAGACTGGTGTCCTTGTCTAGGAGGAGTGAGTCTTGGTTTACCAGTGATGGCACGATCCATACATCCATGTAGGTGCTTATGGATTGCATTTGTAAATCTGTCTCTATCTTGAGCAGTGTTTCCCCTTAGCGTGGGGGGCTGCAAAACCCCCCACCCCTGTCTCTAGTAGTGTCAATTTAGCTGTAGGAAAGGTATACACTGTGGTTTCCTGGGGGGGGGGGGTCTGGGTGTGGAAACAGAGAATAGTTCATGGTCAGATCTAACCAGTGACCGGTTAACCTCTCCTGTGGTACACCAGTTGCCCATGTTGGTGATGACCACTTCTAGTATGTTTCCACCCCTCTTTAGGGAGGTTACACCTGATACAGGGCATATGAGGTGATAAATTCTGGGAAGCGCTGGGCCTGGAAGTGAGTACTTGAATAAGTTTCCCAGTTCATGGTAGGGTAGTTGACATCGACCAATGCCAGGGTGTGTGGTAGGACTGTCGTGTTCTCCACTGTCTCCAGGTAGGTGGAGTGGTGGTCCTGGGTCATGGAGGGTGACCTGTAGCAGGCCACAGTTTACATTGCAGTTGTGGTTGATGTTAGCTGCACATGGATGATCTCAGAGGTATCATGCTGCCCCACTAACCTGGAGGTGTAGGTATCCCTGATGAATATGGATACACCCCCCATGTCTGTGTCAGTCCATGTTCTGTGGCCAAAATATATGGTATGGGTTGTGGTCTGGTAGTGCTGGTGTGCTCTCAGGAGCCTTAAAACAGGTCTCAGTTACTGCACAGATGTTGATGTTGTCCATCCTGAGGAGTGCTGTGAGTGCATGCATGTTGTGATCACAACCCCTGGTGTTGAGTAGCATAACCCTCATTGATGCTGCTATTGTGCTGTTTACGGAGCTGGTATTCACCTTTGAGACTCTCCTAAAAAAGGCACTGTGGGGGCGCCAATAGCCTTGGCCAGTATTCCAAAGCCTAAGGCTGACACATAAGCTGGTATGGTATTGTTGCATGCATGTTTCCAATCTGTGCTTGTTTCTCATCTCTCCTGTATGTAACCTACTGGTAAGCAATAGAAAGCCTTAAATTTATACAAGTCTTCTAGCTTCCAAGATAAGCTTTTCGAGTGATTAAGTATCAGTGTTCTGTATGTTCTTGCCGTACTTAACTGTTTCCTGACAACATGGTGATTTCACACTGTATATTGTGACCTGAAAGTCTGTGTATTCACATATTATGGCTGTGATGGCCTGCACATTAGAGGTTCACAGATAGCCTACTACCTATCTGCCCAAGGGCAATTAGAAGCATAGCTATGGTGTGTTGGCTTTCTCCACACCATTGATGAAGTAACTGAGCCTCTGTCAAGCATAGCCAATGAAGCAATTCCAGGCAGAGGTGCCGGAAACTGTTGAAGACTGGGTGGTGGAGGGTGATAGCAGCACTTAGTGATTTAAAGAGGGCATGTTAATGTGACATTTCAACACCATTCAATTTCCCCAACAGGTCTTGCAGCTATCAAACTGGACAGGCTCCCCCACCCCCTGGCTGTATGGTTCTGGGACACATGATCCCAGGGGTGTATATTCTGTTACCCATTCACACAACAAGGTTTCCCTTGAAGTGTATCAGTGAGGGGCTATGCCTAATGTAGTTAGGAATGCAATTTATTGTCTCACATTACATTTGTTATATGTTGTTATTTCAAGAGTAAGTGAAGCTCAGTGGGTTTGGGGGCCTCCGTCCTTTGCTTAGCCTAGCTTACACATAGAAATCATCTAAATAGGAAATAGGCGGAAGCAACATTAATGTCAACAGTGTAATGGTTACAGCATTTGCATAGTATCTCTGCATTCGAGGTTCAAATTCCAATAAAGTCAGGGATGTTTATCATGTTAAAAAGCAGTGGCGGCTGGTGACTTCAAATCAAAGGGGGGCTGCAGGGGACAGCTGAATGGGTGGGGTCAATGGGAAGGGGTGGCCAACTCGAAAGGGGAGGAGCTATGCTCAAAACCACAAAAACTAACTAAATACACTGCCGTGGGTGCCAAACCATCATTATGAGAGTCCAATCAAGACAAAATGAAGTGTAGAAGAATAAAAATATTTCAATGCATTGGCTGCATGACAGCTTACTTAATATCTAGATGGAAACAAAAAGGTTGTGAGGCATGAAAAAATAAATTACTTTTTTAAATACATTAATGGAATGCCAGTCAAAATCAAGTATAAGAAAAACAAGCAGCACTCAACTCAAACCATTTCTTGCACTGCAGTTCTAATTATAATTTATATTCAGATTTAAGTACCAAGTAACATGCTGAAAGTAAAAATCTCTGATGCCGCAACTTGTAAAAATGTTCCTTATCCAAAAGCTGCCTGACAACTATCTACTTGTTTCATGGGGAAAAAGGATCAAAGTAAAAAATGAAAAGCAAACAAGAACTAAGCTCAAGATATATTGCTTAAAAGGATTACTGTACAGGTTATGGACCACACAATTGGCATTCTGTTTAGTTTACGGGTAAAGCCTGCAGAGATGACTGGAAGTCTCCAAGTGTAATGAGCTTCTTAAAATAATGTAATCATGTCCTTTATTACAAATACTGTCATATGCATTTCAATACCCAAGGCTTATACATTATCTAGTTAAGTATTCTCTACATGGCAACAACAGAAAGGCTTTCAATGTTGGCAATTCTTTAACAGTATGCTTATTAAAGCTTACTTGCATCTTACAATCTCAGCCAAGCTTACCTGATGGTCATTAAAGTATTGCTACTTAAACACAGAGCAACAGGCACTTTGAGTAATAAGCATAAATCAACAGTACAAAAAATATGACAGAAACCAGACCATTCTGCAAAAATCAAGGACCGATGAAAAGCCACTCTAGTACTTGTGTTTACCTTGGATGGGGGGGGGAATACCCTGCACATTTACACTGCATAACTACTCCTTGCCTTGCTTTGACACATCCAGAATCACTACATTGGGGAGTGGGGTGCAACAATCACAATTTGATATGTCTCTTGCTGACTGTGATGACCCTGACACATTTGTCATATCTCTCAACCTCAGAGCAAGAAATATGGACAAAGCCATACAAAGAAGTGGGACAAAGGCCCAAAATAAGGACAATTTTTAAAATATTGCTCTTATAAACTTAGAAAGATAATAGAATAGGTCTTGCATTAGTATGAATTTTCTGAAAGTACGAAATCTAAAACTCAAATGTCTTTCATTATTTTCTAACTTCAGTCTTTAATGATTTGTCACTAATTTGCCAAAAAAACACAATTTTATGAAAAATGGACCAAAAATGTGATGTAAAAATATAAAATAGCCACACAATTCAGCTGAAACCTGTCAAAGAGGACACTTTAATATTAGTACTGCTAACTTGAGCAGCTGACAAAATAAAAGAAACTATATGCATTTCTGAAATAAAAGTAATCTATAACTCTGATTACAGTTATTTCTTAATTGTAAACCCTCCATGTTTTCTTCCAAAATTGCTATTTTGCGAAGGGATTATTAGGGGAAGAGCAACATTTTGAGCCAAAATTAGGGACAGTTGAGAGGTTTGGCTATGCCTAAAACCTTTGATACTTTAAGATCTCAAAAGGTTCTTGTCCTCATTTACAATTACCATGATGACCTCATTAACAATTTAATATTTTAAAGGATATTGTCCCTTTTTCTGATTTCTTTGTTCGTTTTTAGCCTTAGCTCATACAAATTACTACAGTACATGGAACAAATCTACAGAAAATTTGAATGTAAATGTTCCATTTTAATATTGCCAGACTTGTACTTTGGACCTCTCTACTTTACAAGTTAAAGACCTGTAGCTTGCTTTATTCAATTCCAGTTCCTGTTTATACCTGAACTGATACAGTAGGCATAATGTAAATGAAGCTACATAATGTTAACTTACTAGATAATATAGGGGGGGTCCTTATAGTAATTTGGTTCGTTTCCGCCACCTCTTCTACACTGCCTCACTGTATTTGGCAGTTCTGTACTTTACTACTCTACCCCTTTCTACCCACCTCACATAATTTCCTTTATTTGTCTCTATCTCCACACACCTAAGCCTATCTAATCAGAAATCTTCCTTCCTCAAGTGAAAGACATTGCCTTCCTACACAATTAGAATATCTGACCTGTAAACAATACAAATTCCTTCTCTGCCTTAACATCACTCCATTCCCACTAACTCCCTCCTCTCCTGATTGTACACTGGACATGACTGCACTGCACTCTTTATTCCCCCTATTTTAAGAGAAAAATTAAATTAAATTGTCCACTCTTCTCACTCTATTACCAATTTATTTCTATTTACAAATACCATTATTTTATAGATTTTATGGTGCCGAGGTGCCAGCCCAACACCCATCCTTCAACAAAGGCATGCCCATTTATTCATGTCTTTGAATGCCACTCAACTGTGGGAGGACATGCAGACTCCACACAGAAGGCACTCCAGCCGAGAATCAAACAGGATAACCTCTTGCTGTGAGGCGACAATGTTACTGCTACACCACCGCGGCTTACAAACCTTTGTGTTAGCTACCCTCATGCAGACTTCATACATGCAAACACCCTCAGTTTAGAGCTCCTTAATGTTCTGAAAAGAACTATATCAATTGGGGAACTCCTTTAGAAAAGTTTCAAATACAAACCAAATCAGAAAGCTTAGCAAAGTCTTACACATTCTCCCTAAATGGAAAATGAAAAAAAAAAAAAAAACACTTATTTTCACTTATGCTTTCTAAAATTATGCATCACTTGTCACACATCTTATTCTAGTCAACACTTTACCTACTCCAGTAGTCCCAGAAATATTTCTGTTATGACCACACCCTAATAAAAGTGTATTCACCTAACTAACAAGCAATAGACTTTCTAATTACATCATATTATTGTCCTAGGTATACAAAATAAGACTGAGTTAACAATTATAATCAGTGGACAATAAATCAAGTATTTAGAGTTTCTGAGGTATGGCTTTAAAGTGACATCCATCCATCAACCATCCTATATAAAGAATAACACATCTTTCTAAATAACCGACCTGGTCCTAAAGTAGGTGGGGAAACTAGGTTACTAATAAAAACAAAAAACAAAACTTTCAAAGACACTTGCATCGCTAAACATAATAAACTGCTTATCGCTGCTGTTCAAATCCCTTTGCCTGCCTACATAGTTACTTTCAAAAATAGCATGTCTTACATTCTGAAACAAAATATAAATAATAAAATTATGACATGAAATGTCAACACTGTTAGGTTAGTTTTAAAACAACCAAATTCCACATTTCCATACTGTAAATGATTTCACAGCTATTAATGCTCCCCAGTCTAATTAACCAAACCATAGACAAAATTGTAGACCTGATCGCATTATTGTCAGCATCCCACACAGAACTAAAGGTATCAGTCCTCGAACAACTTAAGTGACCCCTTATTGCTAAAAGATCTTAGTTCTGAGACTTCCACAGTAACACCAACCACACTAATCTTAAGAAAGATATAAAAAATTAACTCACCTGTTGTCGTTGATTCCTGGAATTTCCACTGGCACTAGCAGCAATAAAATCCACGGTTCCACCCGGTCCACCACAGACTAGTCGTCTAATAAAATAAAATAATAAACTAAACTAAACTGTTTTGAGCCAAAAAAAAAATTTTAAATGTTTTAACTAAGCTAACAAGATGAATAGTCCAATTCCAACCAATGCCGAAAACCGACTGAATGATTCTCGCCTTTCCAGCACATAAAGCCCGGAGAGAGCGAACCAATCAGCAGCATTTGCCAACAAGCCATGGCGCGCCTGCGGACGCCGCAGTCCGAAATTCTTCCATATCTATGCGGTTTGTGAGTCAACCGCATAGATTTCTGAGTTCTGGGCATCAGAATGATGCCTTCTTTGTTTTCGAGGCTGCAATAAACATTGCAGCAACCCGCAAGAATTTAGAAAAAAAAAAATGCTGTTAGCTTTGAAGCGCGCAATGCGCATGCGCATAATTTCGAGTCGCGAACTCGAAATTTACGTATTTTTACAGTACAAAATCAGATTTATTTTATTTTTTTAACATAAAAACTAAATAAACAACTCAGCTGTGTAGCTGAGGGGGCTGCAGTCCGGCAGCCCGATGCCACGAGCCACCCCTGTTAAAAAGTATACCTTAACCACAGCTTGCATATATAGGTAGTATTCATCAGTATAATAAACACCCATATAAACCCATGTGTGCTGGAGAGTAAAGTCAACAGAGAATGTAATGTTATGTAAGCACATAGTGAGATGTTACTTCACTGAAATGTATATATCCTGAGTAGTTAGCGGATGTGGCCGTGTTTATGCGCACAGGTTATACTTTACAAAGTTTGTCTAACTGTGTTTAACCACTGCTATAATGTCACAGAAATACTTTTAAACATGCTTACAACTGCTTAAATGCACCTTATTCTGAAGTAAAAAGGATTTTTAAAGCATCGCAGGTGTCGAACGCTGGACCATGCTCACTATAGTCATGGGACTTACCACTGAGCCATCTGAGGTGTATACGTGTTTCACACTCTTTAGACTACACCTTATACCATATGCATTCCACTGTAATGACCACAAATGGGACAGTCACTTTGTGTACATATGTACAGTACATTGTAGTGTACTGTAGTTTGTGAACCAACACATACAAGTCTACAAATTAATACGAAATATATATATATATATATATATATATATATATGTATATATATACATGTTAGTGATGTCTGCACATAGATATAAATATAAAGATATATATATATATATATATATATATATATATATATATATATATATATATATATATATATATATATATATATACACACAGTTACAGCAATAGCCATATATATAAACATCTATGAACACACTTCGTGACACAGAAGCAAGCCAAAGGAATTGAAATGTACACAAAACACATGCAGCTCTGGTATTATAACTATTAATATTAACCTAATTCACCATAGAAGGGATGGTTGCTGTGTATGTGAAGATTTGGGTGGGGGAGGAATGATGGGTAATGAAATCATGCAGCAAGGCGAGCCTGGGTCGGATGTTCAGTAAGTGAACTGGAGGGGTATACATGAAGTATGGGGACAATATAAAAAGGACACAAAACAAGAAACTTTCTCATCCATAATACACCCTGTCATGTCAGATTGCAACACCTAATTCCACAAACATATGAACATTAACATGTATCACACATATGTACACCAACTGACTGTCACATTTATTTTCAGTAGTGAGGAATGCCTGTAGTAAAATGTATATTCTAAACACCATAACATTTGCACATATCTCAGATGCCTTAGTGGTAAAGGCAGTGACTGTGGTGTTCATGGTCCCGGGTTCAAGACCTGCAAGGGCTGTTAAGTTATTTTGAGGGCCAGAAAAAGGGCTGTTGGATGCAGGTGGAATAAAGACTTTTAAGCAGTGTAAGCAGGTTTGCGTGACTGTAAGCAGCGCTTAAATACGGTTAAACTGAGAAGCGCTTCATAGGTTTAACTTTTGCTTAATGTCATGCAGACCACAGGCAAACCTGCTTACAACCACTTAAATGTGCATTATTCACACTTTCCCTACCAGTTCCTACTCTGAGAGGTAAAATAATAACACCTTCCAGGATTAGAACCCACAACCATGTACTTCATCCTCAGAGTAACCTACCAGTAAGCTACCTGAGATGTACTTATGCTAGTTGTGTATGCAGACAGGTTAAAACACAAAAGGGAGGAATGTGTGGAAATAGGACA
>NC_056737.1:216790896-216793396 GCF_019279795.1 Protopterus annectens
AAATTTTCATTTGGATGGAATCAGTGTTATACAGACAGTTACTGTGTCATTCCTGAATGATGTCATTCACTGGGAAAATACTTTTAGTACGCTAATAAGATTCAAGTTCAGAGTTGTCTGACATGTTTTTTTATTGAAACGTTATAAGAGTTATAAGATTTTATTCTTCTAGAATCTTAGGACATTAGCAACTTGGGTTTGTTGCCAAGATTCAACTGTCCAAAGGAATGCTGTCCTGTGAAATAAGATAAACTGTCTTATAAATGTATGTCTGCATGAGTACATGCACTAATAAGCAACACTATTTCTGACCATATGAAAAATGAATACCAGCTAACGGAAAAAGCATGTAGCAGCAAGCCTGAAACAAAAACAAACATAAAAAATTAAATTGCGTAGCTGGGACAATCATTCCACTAAGTTTTACAAAAAAACAAGCACATACTAAAGATGTAATTTCACTACTGCAAAGGCTGCAGATCTGGGTGTGACTAGATAGCATCTCTGGCTGAGGCTAAATCATTCAGCTAATCTAATAGCCTATGGGTGGGGGAAGGAAAATACAAAAGGACAAACTGTTAGCACTTCCCCCGCTGAAGTTTGTGAAGGCTGACCTGCAGTATGCAAAAAAGCTAATCTGAAAATCCTGCCTCTGTGTGAACATGTGACCTACATAGCACCAAAATGTAAACAAAGTACTCAGGCAAGCAGCTGATTTCAGAAACGAGATAGTGCCCCTTTAACCATCTTTTCCTACTCTCAACATATAATTCCCCTTTGTTAATAATATATGGACATTGCTGGCACCTACCACACTTGTATGTTCCCAATTTGTTCCTATCACTTTTATATTTAATACATACATTTCTTTCCAAAATGTTCCTTAAATTTTGAGAATTTTTATATACTATTTTTGGTTGTATGTTGGATATTTCATCCATATCAGTGAAGGAAGAAAATTTTTTCCATTCTTTATTCATAATATCCTTCAATTTTTGATTGGGCGTTATATTCCACCACTAAGCTCCTTGTAAATAAATCGTGTTTACTATTGTTCTTTTCTTATCAGAATTTAAAATACTATTATCAAAATACATTCCCTACCTATGATGGGTTTGAACCTATCAATTCTACCTCTTTCTACCTCTTCCCTAATATTTTTACAAATATTTTGGGGTATCCATGCTCCAAAAACATTTTCTCCAATATCTTACATTCATTATGAAAATCAACATCACAACTAGTCATTCTCGAACCCCTTACAAATTGTCCCTTAACAATATTTCTTTTGCTATGTAAGGGGTGAGCACTATTGTAATGTAAAAAGGAGTTAACATAAGTTTCTTTTCTAAATACTTTACTCTCAAATTTCCCATTACTTTTATATATTTCAACATCTAAATATTTGAGTATTTCAGTACTTATAGTATACGTAAATTTAAAAAAACTTGTAGTTCGACCTATATATTCAATAAAATCCAAAAATCTCGCATGGACCCCAAAAATGACAATGTCATCTAAAACCTATGATATAATAGCCAATATTTGTTGAAACCAGAATTGGTTATAAATTTCTCTTCCCATTTTGACAATACAATATTGGCATATGTAGGGGCGCATGCTGCCCCCATGGAGACCCCAGATTTTTGTTGGTAATATTCACCTTCAAACGTAATAAAATTGTACTTTAATACTGTGTCCATAAATGCAACACTTGCTATTTTATCCACTTGACTTAGTGTTTTATCTCCAAAGACACTCTCTTCAAACATATCCATCCCTTCTAAATGAGGGATACAACTAAATAAGTCAATAATGTCGATGGTGATGAAAAGTACATCTTCCTTATACATTTCTGGCTTCAATTTACTCAAAAAGACCCAGGAATCCTTAAGAATGATTTGATTGTTGACCCATATATGTTTTGTTTTATAGTCTACAAATCTGGCCAAAGGAACAGTTTTTGAGCCTTCTCCAGACACTATGGGTCTAAGGGGGGGGGGGTCACACATGTTTTTGTGGATTTTTGGTATTCCAAAAATTGTTGCTATTCTAGGTTTACTTACTTCCAAATATTTTAATGTTTTGTTGTCAATAACTTCCTCAACCAAAAAATCCTGAAGTAAATTGTCAATTTGTTTGTAGGCTACATTAATCTCGTTTAAGGAGACCTCAGAATATGTTTTATCATCCCTCAAGATGGAATTCATTTTACCATCATATATTATTTTGTCCATTATAACTATTCCCCCTCCTTTGTCAGGTTTCATAATTCTGACTAAATGATTGTTGCTTAATTCCTCTAACACAACTTTTTCTTTCATACTCAAATTATGATTACACCAGACCTTGTCATACTTATTCCTAATCCCATCAACCAACACATTTTCAAAATTTCTAAGCTGAGGTAGTAAAGGAGGGTTATATGTCGATTTTCTGGTTAAACCAGTCTCCTTTCCCATTTCTCTCTTCAGGCCAGCCCTTAAAGCTAATATTTCTA
>NC_056737.1:216803396-216805896 GCF_019279795.1 Protopterus annectens
ATGGGACCATCTTCAATAACTGGTCCAAAATAAGGGGCTGCTCTGGTCAATCTAAGTTCATTGACATCGAAGAGGTTAGACTCAATCTCATGTGAGCTATAACCACGTTCCTCTAATCTTGTTTTGAGGTCACTCACTTCCATTAAGAAACCTTCTTCTGTGGCATTAAGCCGAGATGTTCTCATCCCCTGGCCTCTAATGATGTTTTTGAAAATGTGTTGCGGATGCATACTATCACGCTGCAATAGGGTGTTAAAATGACAAGGTTTCCTATAGACACCTGTATTGATTAAACCACATGCTAATCTCTCTATATACAGATCAAGGAATTCTATCTTATCTCTGGAATAATTCATACTAAAAATTAAGTAGTCAGTAAGGTTGTTCAATGTGGTATGAAACACCAACAAATCATCAACACTGCCTCGCCATAAAACAAAGACGTCATCGACAAAACGTCTATAGAAAGTTACATGTTGTTTAAACATTTCTAAATTAAAGAGGCTCTCAAATTCCCAATATGCCAGAAACATATTGGCGTAGCTATTGGCACATGGTGTGCCCATAGCTACGCCACCTCGCTGCTGGTAAAACTTCTTGTCATAAGTAAAGAGATTATTATTCAGGATGAGGCGAAGAAAATGTACAATGAGGTCTACCTTAACTGATGTATATTCACTATGTAGTAATAGATACTCAGTAATGTAGATCAGGCCTATGTTGTTAGGTAACACAGTAAACAGAGACTGGATGTCGAACGTTACAAAAATCAAACCATTAAGATCATACATGCCACTTAGACAATCATACAAATCTGTTAAAAACTGTTTGGAATCTTTGAGTACAACTCTATTTTTATCTAATACAGGTCGTAGATGTTTCTCAACATAAACTGAAAGGTTCTCAGTGATCCAGCCCTGGCCAGACACTATAGGTCTCATTGGTGGATCAATGGGATTCTTATGAATTTTTGGTAACCCGTGTATTGCTGGTACAAGAGGATTCTTAACAAAAAGATATTCAAACAATTCTTGATCCAAGATATCACCTTTGAACATGTCAAATAGCATACTGTTTACATGACTAATGGTAGCTTGTACTGTTTGTTCACTGACTAGTAAATAGAAATCGTCATCCAGAAGTTTAATCATAGCGTCATGATATTTGCTAGTGTCCATCACTACTATCCGACCACCTTTATCAGCTGGTTTGATAGTTATGGTCTGTAATGACTGAAGTTTATGTAAACTAGTCTGCTCTGCTCTAGTCAAATTACCATTCCTCTTGTATTTCTTAAGAGAGAAATATTCATATAGGTCATCCTCAGTAAGTTTCAAGTATGCCTCAACTAAGGGATGATTAGGTGGTACAAAGTTACTGAGTTTCTTAAACTTTAATGATCTAGTAGCATTAATGTCTGTCAATTCACTATCAATTTTATCATGAAATAACAGTTTGAGCATAAGATTTCGACAAAACAGTCTCATGTCTACGACAGTATCAGTAAAGTTACTGTGTGCACTAGGTATAAAATTGAGGCCTTTACTTAATAGCTTCTCATCACACTCAGTTAACAAGTATCCTGAGATGTTATGTACCATAGAACTTACTGGTATTGATGTTTCAACTGTGTCTAGTTTACTTTGTTCTTCCACATCTTCTTTATTGTCTGGTGTGGTACATATTCTTCTGATAATTTGCGTTTGTGTCTCCCCCTGCTCATAGAGCGTCCCCTCATTATATTCTTGTCCTTTCGGACTGGAAGGGGAAAAGGGAGCTCATTTGCTACTCCTATATTGGTAGTGTTACCTGTTTTATGAAGTAGCTTAGATCTAACAGTGCCATCATCTACTGCTAATCTCTTATCAATCGGTCCCTTCACAACATGTATTGCAGGATATAAGTTAGTTCTATCTCTGACATTATTCTCAGTAATAGGTGTACTGGCTTCTTTAGTATTTGTTGTAATAGGGCTAGACCCACTATCACTATGTAAGATAGTAATAACATTATCAATATCATTAGAAATGACAATGTTGTCAGTGTTAGCTGTAGCTTGTACCCTATTGCTAGGAAACACATTGTCACGTACACAGTTGGTAGTATTCACAGTTTCACAAACATTATTAACAACATCAACATTCTCAAAAACAGCCCTAGGTTCGAAATTCGCTTGTCTAACACTGATAGGATCATTAGGTTTAATAGTAGCATTATGATGACCATGTTTAGGCCAAACAAAGACCTGTCCTAAATTAAAGTCTCTGTGATCTCTGATTATCTTGCTTCTCTTCTGTTGGAGGAGTTTCCGTTCTAGGGCTGATATTCCATCCAACAGGCTTTCAAAAAGTGGTTCTATTACAGTACTTGGGAAGCAAGAAAAAATCTTCTTCTGTTGTTTCTTAATACTATTAGTAAGTAGTGCCTCTTCAGAGGCAAAAAAGTCAATAAGTAACTCCATGTACTGTTTGCTTACCTCCAAGTTCAGACGCTGCCACCT
>NC_056737.1:216820896-216865896 GCF_019279795.1 Protopterus annectens
GTTTCTTACAACATACTGTCCATTTTAGGCCACAGCACAAAACATGCTTTTTATTTGTGGTATGTCCATTATCCAGTCCAGTATGTCCACTGGCTTTTCCTGTTGGTAGAGGATATTGAGGTATACTTGCCTAATCACACCAGCAGTGTGGGCAATCCTTATGTTAATGTCACCCTCAAGTGCCTCTCTAGCCTCCATCTTAACTTCCTAATCTGCCTGATTCCATGTAATGACTTGTTTTAGAGGCCCTAAGCTTTATGAGGTACACTCGTCCTATTCTGCAACGTTCAATGGGAAGCATTTAACTTCTCGGCATAAATGTGCAGTGATCCACAGTACCACACGTTACTGTGCATCAGCTGTCTTTGTTATTAACTGGTGGCCCTAATGGCAAGCCTCGCCTCACACATTCATAGGAACTCACTTGTAGGAGACATGGATTATGTTAGTAAAAAAGACCAGTCAGTGGTCTTAAGAAATCTTTATTAAGTTAAATCAGCACCACTGAAGGCGAATGTCTTAGGCAGCTACATGCTGCATTAATGGCTGCTGCTTATAAAGTAAAAGAAAACAACAGGCAACTATTGTTTTTTTTTTGGGGGGTGGGGGTTGCTATGTAATGAAACAACTTAAAGCAACTCACCTCTAAAAAAGCTCAAATTTTAGCTCACCACACAACGAAAAAGTGCTTAGCAACATTAATAAGAGCACAGAAAATGCTTAACAGTTCCTGCCCAATGCTTAAATTTGCATCTTGCCATAAAAATGATACACAGTTCAGAAAGGGCAGAAGAAAATATGTTTCTGAGCATATCATCATAATATGAGCATTTATTTTGAATGACTTTGTCTTCTTATAGTGTCAATTCCCACAATGCTTTGTAGCTGATTTTTAAGCAACCATTTGCACCTAAAAAATGATTCCACTGTGTTACAAGTGAACATAGAATACTGCAGCTCAGTCATGATGTAACACAATTTATCATGCCAAATCCAAACAGATAAAAAGTCTCAACTTAAAATATATTGGTCCTTGATTCTGTTTCTTAAAAGAAAAAAGCTGTAAAGTCCAACAATGTGACAGAAATAAACATGACGGTCATCTTAAATAAAGAGTTACCCCAATATGCATATGCAGTCATTCAAAACATCACACAGCATAAATGGCAGACTTCAGAATCAAAGAAAAAAAACATGTTACAACAAGCAAATAATGCATCACTTGTTGTAAAGAGTATTTTAAACCTAGAAGTGAGTTACAATTTAAACCAAGGCCAAACTTGGTTCACAGTAAATATGACATACCTTAAAACAACAGATGGGCTGTGTGTACAAAAAATGTAGATCAGACCAAAGTTAAATATTTTCCACTACAAAACAGCAATGCTCCACATTTAAGGGGGGGTATTATGTTGGAATTTATTTGTGTGGGCTGAGTCTGGTCACTTGGGCTTCATCTCTTGGAATTTCCAACAGCAAGTCTAAGCAAATCCTAGCATATGCCAAACCTTGACTATGTGGAATTGTCATAATATTAAAAAAAAATAATTTAGAATGTTAAACCAACTCTGTACACTTTCCCATTTATAAATGGATGGTGCAGTGATGCAGCGGTAGCATTGTCGCCTCACAGCAAGAGGTTCTCCGATCTGATTTTTGGCTGGGGTGCCTTCTGTGTGGAGTCCATGTCCTCCCTGCATTCCTGTGGGTTTCCTCCGGGTGCTCCAGTTTCCTCGCATAATTTAAAGACATGCATCTGGAGCATTTCTCCCCGGGCTTCTGCTGAAAATTGCCTTTGCTCCAAGTCGGACTTTCCCGGTAAACAAATGTTAAATAAATGAGTCATAATAAAACAAACTACTGGTCTTTGCAGTCTATTTGTTGAATAGTCATCAGTCAGTTCTTAATTCTTTCATGCTTCAGAGACATTCTTAGTGCCATTAAGCTTTTTACATTCTTTTTTTTGTCACTCTGCCATTCTAAGACCATTCTCATATATCTTTAAATTACTTATAAACATGCAATCTTAGGATGAAGAATAGTCAGGGAATGATTTGACTATACTAACTGCATGTAAACTAATTTCAGAATTAACAATTCATTCTTGGAAATGAAAAACAATCATTTAAACATGTTCCATGTGCACCAAACAAGTAAAATAAGTCATTTTATTAGTGCTGTAATTTGTCTCAGAGGCAAGACAACTTTGGCTAAATTTACAAATTTTCCCTGTCCCCTACATAATGTAAATACTGGGGATAGTACTGCTACATTCTTACAAATAACCTAGTCTGTCTAATGCTTGTCTTCATTTGCTTTCAGACATGCAGTGACCCATTCCTTTTAATTTTGTACCAATCACACAAATATGGCTTCCAGCAGCAACCAGTATTGAGCACTTTAGATTTGCTGCTGTTTCCAGCTTCTTACAAGGCCAGGAAATCCTCCATCCCTGTTAAATATCTCTAATAGTATTCTCCAGTACCAACAAAACTATACTGCAGGTTTCACATTAAGGGGCCCATCAATTAGCTCTTTTTAAACTTAGATTTTGACCTTTGTGAAAACAACTTCCAATCTTTTATTATCCATTTCTAAACTCTTTGCATAAACAGTCACAGTGAGTATTCTTTACGTTAGTAGAATTGTGCAGGTTATATCTTCATTCATTGAAAGAAGATGCATGGCCAGTTTTATAGTCTCTCTAGCTCTGTTTCTGTCTGTCTGTCTCTCTCTCTCTCTCTCTCTGTCCCTCAAACACCACTTTTAAACTTACAAATCTTGGTAAACTGAATTCTTTCATGTTTCTTACTTATATTTTTTATTTTATTTTTTTTTTAATGTCTCAGAATCGCTATGGTGCTTATATTAACATCACATCTGACTTCAAAATCATCAGTTTGTTGTTTGTTGCTTATAAACCTGTTTATTATTTTCAGAAGTTTAAAATGTGAATTAACCATGCTTTTAGGTAAGGCATTCTGATGCTAGCAGGTATAGCTTTTTGAGTTGTTGTTGTTGTTGTTGTTGTGTAATGATTGGCAGTTAGCTGAGAATCAAAGATGACAACGCACTTATGTTTGCTGAGTGATTATTTAAAATAAATATATTTAACAATTGCAGTATAGAAAGCTAGCTATTGATCTAGAGAGAGCTTTGTTATAATAGTGTGAGGCTTTATTGATAAAAAGTGATTTTTAAAGCCTACATTACTATGAATAGGGGATTACATACTTTAATGCAAACTGTGTAGGACTCATCTACGTAAGAAAACAGTGCATGACTTATCTAGTAATATTTTCTTAAATTCTCTGTCACACTTGTTACTCTCTTCTACCTGAGGGACAGCAGTGTGTTTTTGGAAGTGAGGACACTGCTGGTCTGTTTTATCCCTTAACCTACTTCACATTCTCAGCTCCATTTTTTTATTTTCATACACACTAAAATCCCTACATATACTAAAAAACATCTTTCTTACCAATTACTTGCATCATCAACCCTAAATACAGCCATACATCTGCAAAAATCCAGATCAAAGACTAAATTTTAACCCCAGATTTTTATGCTAATACTACCATTAATCTCATCCATAGTATGGTAGAACTGAAGAATCTAGAATTATCTTCTTTGTCTATGACAACTTCTCCATTTTTGTCACTGTTAGCCTCATTTTGTCATTCACCATTGTACTGACCATTCAACAGTACTTTACTCACAAGCTAAACTGGAAATGGTTCCAAGCAATTTACCTGTGTTGTAGGTGAGAACTATAAACATTACTTATCTCTGCTTCGGCAGTGCTCTAGGTGAGATTCCAATATATTCTCTAAAATTTTTTGGTGTAATCTAAGATAATAGCACAGCTGTATCACTCTGCCATCTCCATTTTAGCTGAAATCTCAAAGGTAAGAGTCACAGTAATGCATCTCTACTTCATATTATGCCACTTTGATGGTGCAGATGGATAAAGCCCTAAGTACAGCCAAGGTGACCTGTGTTCAATTAGCCTCTGAAGCAGCTGACAAAGTGGCAGTGAAGAATGGGAGTTACCATACCAGGGGTGGGTGGGTGGTTACATGGGTACCCATGGTGATAATCCCTGTGGAGGCTGAGGACAGAATAAAGTATGTATGCGTAAAAGAGGGGTTTAAAGGTGGAGACATCGCTGAGATGCTGCAGAGGTGGGGTGAAATGCTGCATGTCTTCATTGCACATCAGCCCTCCAGGCTAAACCATGGACTCACAAATGGGAGGGGGGATTGAAACAGTTTGGGCATAAATTAAACCCCCTGAATAAATGCACAGATGAACAAAGCCCCAGGATGCTTTATTCCATGTCCATTCCAGTAATACACCAGATTAAGTCAAGGGGTGGGATTCACAGACAGATACTTAATGATGAACGGTAGAACAGAGAGCAAGAAAAAAAATCTCTACTTCATAATAACATTGCCTTAGGTGTAAGCTAACTTCTTGCTATTTCTACTACATTTGTCTTGCCTGCATACCTTATTAACATTTTATATCAGTAGTACTTTAGGTAAAGGCTAAGGTATTGCCAGTACTCCATTTCATCAGCTTAGTAGCGGTTGCTAAACCAAAAGCAACAGTACTTTCACTGTCCTTAGCTTTCCTTTGCAGGGTCCTTGACAAGTTGCAAAATAACTTACTTTATTGGTCTCCATTACCCACATCTTATTTAAATTCTCATGGTCAGTATCATACCTTAACAACTCCCTTGTGTTATAACCATCACAGCTGACCAGCCCTAGTCACAAATGCCTTCTTTTAACTACTCTCATTTTATGTATTTCTTCAACTCTTTACACTCTTCTGATTTCAACCCATTCTCTCCTCTCTGCTGGAATCACACTGTTCCTCCAATTTCTGGTTCCAAATTCTGTCACCAACTTTCATTCTCTCGTATAATTATCTAATATGCAACTAAAAATCTGTTTGCTGCTTAATAAACACTCTGTACTCAAAATCTCTCTTTCTCTTTGTCTCTCTCTCTCTCTCTCTCTCTCTCTAACAGCCACACAGACACAGACAAACACACACTCACGCACACACACGTACACACACACACACACACACACACACACACACACACACACACACACACACCTGCTCCTTGCTTATCACCACACACAGCCACACACACACACACACACACACACACACACACACACACACACACACACACACACACACACACACACACACACAGAATAATTTCCTGTTTACAGTATTATTACATTTTGCAAATACTATGTCCAACTATGAACCACCATTTAATTCTATCCCAAACTGCAACACA
Source organism: Protopterus annectens (assembly GCF_019279795.1). NCBI lineage: Eukaryota > Metazoa > Chordata > Ceratodontiformes > Protopteridae > Protopterus > Protopterus annectens. Next base: position 216,826,217 of record NC_056737.1, read on the forward strand.
TCACAAATCTGAGTCCCAGCATGTTTCACCCTCATGACAGACTTACATTTGCCCCATTTATCTGTGGTGGAGTCAACAATAAAACAGATTCTAAACATGCAAAGGATTATGAATAAACTTCTCCATAGGTATGTCTTAAATTTGGCCAAAACTAGACTCATAACCCCAGGGCTTCCTCTTCCCTAACACTGCATTCATCCTCAAAGACAAACCATCAAGCAGTTGTAGATAATGATTATATAAAGAATTGAAGGAATGTACTGAGGAAGGAAAGATGGCAACGGATAAAATGGACAAGGCGAGTCTCCACAGAGAACAGGGTGGTTTATCGATACCTTATTTTAAGGAGTACTTTAGACTTATATAGTTAAGGCGCATATATTTATATAGCTCAGACAAAAGTTATAAATCAAAGTGGAGAAGAAGATTATGAAATGGAGGGTGGGTGGATTAAAAGATGAAGAGTGACTAAGGTTTTGAATTCAAGTCCTTAAGGAAAATAATGACAATCACACATAATATTATATTCATAAAGTAGAAGAAAATATTCTAAGAAACAAGTCAGTGCAGGAATAGAGAAACAAGATATTATCAATAGGCATATCTGCAAGAAGGAGCTGGAACTGACTTGAGGAAATGATAAAAGGAACCAAAGTTCTGGGAGAAAATAACTTTGGAATGTAAGGTAATAGAGGGGGTGATGCTAAGTAGAAGTTTGAATTGCAGGCTAAAGAAAGCCTTCCCTGAGCATATTGGCAAAGAGAGAGGGATGGGGGATGCTAATTAAAGACCAGCTCTCGTAGCATTTTTAGTGGAGTCTAATCAGAAGCTGCTGTTAAAAAACAGATAATTAGTAGGACATATAAAATATCACATAATAACTATGAGAATCACACAGAGGACGCTAAGAAAGATTAAAAATAGAATGGAAAGGCAATTTACAAAGGAATAATGGGAAGAAATGTGTAAGACTACTAAATATATAACAAAGTCCGGAAGGTTTAGGATTTTTGTATGGAACTGTTTGCATGGGTATTTTTATACCAAAAGTAGATTTCAGAGGATTTTTCCTCTGGTGGAATGCAAATTCTGGGGTTGTGATGGGGAAAAAAGAGTAATAATTACAAACATATATTTTGGGAATATAATGAGTTGGTAGACTTTAAACACTCCCTAGACAGTGCTTTGCCATAAATATTTGGGAAACAACAAACAGCTATAACTATGGAAATGATTCTTAAGAGCTGGTATAACATATCAGTTGCCTTGACATAGAAAGGCCTTACTAGGTTTGATGCTATTGTCTGCCAAAGGAAAAAATAAGCAATTGCTATAAAATGAAAATTAAATTCTATTCCAAATATAAATGAAGTTCTAGATATTGTAAAGCAGATAAAAATAACTGCAACTACAATGTCTAGAAAAGGAAGGGAGCAAATTTCATAGACATTAATAGAATTTGTGGGAACAATAGATGCAGAAAAATGTTCAGCAGAAAAAATGGGATTCAAGGCTTTAACCAAATGTCTTGACAAGAAATATTCCTAGAGGCCAACATAACAAATGATGTTAGTAATATAGCTAAAGATGAATTCAAGAATAGAAAACAATATTTTAAGAAAAACATTTTGAAAAATGTAAAACAGTTCATTTGGAGCAAGAGAGTATGATGTGAAGATTTTTGTGGAAAGGGGAAAATGTCTTGTTAATTTGGATGCTAATTGTTATGGACATAGAGAATAAAGGTGCAAAGGAAATTTATTTTTAGAGAGAATGACAGAGAACAGATTTTTATGGCATACGTTTAAAAATAGTTTATTCTAAAATGACAACAATGTTTGAGTTACTGATTGATACTTGTGGCTTTTGTTATAAGAAGGAAACTTTTTAAGAAAGAAAATAATTTGTACCAAAAAAAAAATTCTACAGGTGTGGAACTTGGATCAAATGATCCCTTTAAACATTGCAGTTGCATCACATAGCCATTTATAAATGTAATTATAAGCATTCAAAATCTGGATGTTATTTTATTGATCAGTGCTATGACTGTAACTTAGAGATGAGAGTTTACTAAGTGCAGTGCAGTGTGATTATTTGAAATTTTATTTAAGGAAAACAAAATGCAGAGTTAAATATGTGACTAGAAAATCACAGCAAAATTAAAGAGGATGTTAACAATGCTTTATACAGATGTTTAGAAGTTTCAAATGATGCATCTAATTTTGAGTACTAATTCTGTTAATGTAATATTTAGAGAAGGTAATGTTGCTAACATGTTATTTAATGAAGTATTATGAGAGCAGTGTTGCTGGAATTGATGGTGACATGTTAAAATTCCAAGTTTTCTGTTAAGTCATTAATGACATTGAGAAGTAATACGATATTATAACATTTGGTATTTCACTGGTTAGATAGAAATTAAAATTTTAAGAGCTTTTATTAATTTGATTTTTCATTGATCCAATAAAGAGAATGCTAGTTTAAGTCTGTTGCTGGTTGCAACAAATACATTATAACACATACAGTGTTGCCAGTTTTATTAAGACCTGGCAGCAGTGTTTGAATGTTAATTGTGTGACTTTTGTTTTTTTTTTTTTAGGTAATGTCACAGTATCCCATTAAGTAGACAGTTTTAGCAACATCACAAACAGAAGTGGAATTAATGAGGAGGTTACATATATGGTGGTTTCACAGAGAGATGAACCCCAAATTTATTTATTGGTTCTTTAAAGGTCAATGATTAAAGAATACTATAGCCTGGCTTACAGGAGAGTATGGAAATGTAGTCAAAGACAATGAGTTAACTGTTGGCAAAGTCCATAGGTCTTATATCATTTTAAACACAAGTCAAGGTGTCTACAACAGTTTGCGGTGAAATCAATTGATGTAGTATATTATTTCACTGACAGCCAGATACAGACAGTATACAGAGACATTCAGCCTCTGGAAGTAGAAAAAGCTCTCCAAGCTCTGACAGGGAACAAAGCAGCAGGTACAGACAAGTTCCTGGCAGAATTTTATAAACAAATACCACCAGCTACATAAAAATATATAAAGTAGGTCAAGTACCCAAATCAATGTCACAGGACATTATTGCCGTTCCACGAAAACTAAAAGGGAACTTGCAGCACTTAACATCTATAGACCAATATCATTGAGAAGCTCACAAAAATGTTTCCAAGATCCTGACCAAAAGATTAGGAATGGTTAAGATAATAATATTCCGAGCACCTTTGTGAAGGATACAGAAATAATTGGTAATTGATGGCTAAATCAGTTTTATTGACAAAGTACTCTTCAGAGGGTAAGAGGAAAGCATAATATTTCACATCCAAACTAACCTTAGTTCATTAAAATAATTGTACGTATTTCAAACTGTACAGAGGACAGGATTTGGCAACAACATTTTTTAACTGGATCAAGGATTATTGGCATCTCTCCACCCTTAAAATAACAACCAATAGGAAGTTCTCCAGAGAATATAAGAGTAGCAAGAGTAGTATGCAAGGGTGTTCACTCTCTCATTGGGAGAATTATGGAGATGCTTTATTTATTAGAACAAGATGAAAAAGACAAGGGGTTATAGGTTCATAGATCAGTACTAAGCTAACTGCCCTTGCGAGCCATTTTAAGCCTAGCCAATTATCCCTTGTGAGAATCAAACCCTGCACCTTGTATTTGTAAGGCAAACACCTTAACTATTAGGCCACCCTCCCTGTCTGTGCTGTCTCAGAAGTTAAAGAATGCAAGATTATTATCTCTGGAGCAAGAGATCCACCTGCAAAATTACTGCATGACGTGGGCACTCCTCCTTGTCATTCAAAATGCATCCAAGTAATAAAACCTGTCAGTCTTAACAGATAAAGGCCTTGAGGATGCACTCTTCCTGAAGAGGCACATGTCTTCCCTTAATTAGGGATAACAGGAATGAATGGGTTTATGGAGACTAGGGCAGACAGTAGCAGTGAGCAAAGTATGGCAAAGGGTCATTCATCTAGATTGATTAAAAATTGTAAAGTAAATGGTAAAAAGGAAAAGACAAAAAAGTCAACAACAAAGACCCCAGATAAACCAGAATCATCACTGTGTAATACCTTAAACCTCATTTCACGGATGTGCATGGGATAAATTCAAATGACCCATAAAGGACAGTCAAGTGTTCTAATGCTAAAGTTTCTGAATTCCTACTGACTTTTTACTTTGTTAAAGTCTTTAATGATGTATTCAGGCTTTTAAAGCCAAACTCCACTATCTGTAAATATGATATGTTTCACCATTTTTATGGATTCCTCAATGCAACAGAAGGGGTTAGTTTGGCAAGTCTCTGAGAAATCCAGCATGTAAAACAACTTGATGTCTTTAACATTAGGTTGACTGCAAAAATAATCCCAAATAACAATCAAGACAAAAGGGAAAATAATCACACATAAAATCTAAAAAAACAACAAACAGAAACCTTCACTTACAGGCAGCTGAGGAAAGTTAGAACAATAAGCAGAGACAGGATGGATTTTCTAAAGGAAGTAAGCATACCTCTCACCTGTACAGATTTTCACAGAATGTCCAGATTTTTGTCTCATATTTTTGGTCTGTTTCTTATAAAATTGTGGTTTTCTGGAAATCATTGGGGGTTGAAGTTAGAAAATAAAGACAGACATTTGAGTTTCAGACTTCATGTCCTTCAGAAAATTCATGCTAATGCAAAACCTGTTATTCTATCAACTTTCTAAGCTTTTAAGAGCAATATTTAAAAAGTGTCCCTATTTTTGGGCCTTTGGCCCCCATTTTGCATGGCTTTGTCCAGATTTCTTGCTCTTAGAGGTTGAGAGGTATGGAAGTAAGAGATTATTATAAAATCCATAGCTGTAGGATATGATGTTAATGTTGATAAGAATGCATATATTTAAATAAGAAAAATTAGCAATCAAGTTGTGTGTGAGAATTAGAAATGTAAATTATCTTAATGAAAGGTAGGGCTAATACATTTTAATTTGTCAATAGGTTCATAGGTTCATAGGTAGGTACTAAGCTATCTGCCCAAGGGCCTAAGTAAGCCTAGTCAACAAGGTTCCCTGGCTTACGCCACCCAAGAAAGTTATTTTCCTGTGCCACTGTCGAGCAGAGACACAGAAGTGATCCCCAGGGTGTATTTCCTATTTCCCATCCACTCATCAAGATTTTTGCTAATGAAGAACTTTGCTTGACATAGCTGGGTAGCCTGTTCCAGAGTATGGGAAGTCTCTGGGACAGGAATCTATCCCTCCAGCATGTCCTGTTTATTGTGGTGACAAGGTTTAGGTTCCTAGACCATGTAGCTCGGAGGGATTGGGATTTCTTTAGGTGTAGCATGTCCACCAGCTCTGGGTTTGACGTAGCTTTATATGTTAGGCAGAGATCACCTCAGAGTAGACGATATGCTATGGAGTAAAGCTGGAGTTTTTTGAGATGGTCAGTGTAGGGCATTTGTCTGAGGCCAGTAGTCCTCTTTGTGAGGTACTTCTGTGGCCTTTCCAGCTGCTGCAGATGTCTTGTGAGGTACATTCCAAAAGGGGCATTGTACTCTATAATGGGTCTAATGAGTGTCGAGTAGAGGGGAACAATGACCTCTTTTTTCCTGGATGAGAACCTTTTTATAATGAGGTGTGCCACGTAGAAGGACTTCCTGACTACTGTGGCAATGTGACTATCAAAGGACAGACTACTGCCCACCTGGGTCCCAAGGTCTCTTATCACACATTCGGTGTTAAGTAGACTGCTGTCTATATAGTAGTTCATGGGTACAGAGTTTTTACCAAAGGGGATGACAATGCACTTTTGGCATTGAGCTTGAGGCCATGGCTCTGACACCAGGCATCTGTCTCAGCGAGGCCCTTCTGTAGGATTTCCACATCATTTGGGGACTCAACTATGGTTCCTAGTTTGCAGTCATCTGTGACCTTCGTTAGCCAGAGGCCTTCTGTGTTAGCCTGTACTTCAGAGAAGTAGATACCAAACAGGAGAGGTCCCAGGACTGACCCCTGTGGTACTCCACTTGTCACTGGTTTGAGGTCAGATTTGGAGTGTGCAACTTTTACAGTGTGGGTTCTGTCAGTGAGCCAGTTGGCAACCCATATTGTGATGTAGGGATTTATACCTAGTTTAGTGAGTTTAGCTATAATTCCAAAATGGGGGATGGTGTCAAAAGCCTTGGCGAGGTCAAGGCTGTGTGAACCACCTTACCCTCATCTACGGCTTTGGTGACTGCCTCAAAGAAGTCGATCAGGTTCAGGAGGCATGATCTGCCTTTCACAAACCTGAACTGGGTGGGATCCAGAGTTTGGAGGTTACCAATGTCTTTGTTTATGAGTTCCATAATGATACATTCCATGGCCTTGCAGACCAGGCTCGTCAAGCTAATAGGGCGATAGTTCCCGGGATCAGTGGTGGCTCCCCCTTTGTGGAGTGGTATAACTGTTGATGTACACCATTCAGTGGGCACAAAGCCTAATGTGAGGCTATGACTGAACATGATGCTTAAGTGGGGAGCCAGTTCATTCTGAAGTTCGTGTAAAATGCAGCCTGGGTTGTTGTCCGGTCCCATGGATGCTGTGTTTTTGAATTTAGAGTGTGCAACTTTTACCTGTGTAGTTGTGATTAGAGGGACTCTGCATTCTTCCTGTACAGAAATGTGCCCTTTAGGGGGTGATGGGGGGGTAAAGTTAGCAATGGACCTATCTGCCAGGATGTTGGCAATATCAGTTGGTTCTGTAATTTTCATGCTGTTGTGCTGTAACTCAGAGCAGATCTGGGTGTTGCCATTGAGATTCTTAACATAGCTATAGAACACTTTGTGGTTGTCCTTAGAATCAGTGGCGATTTTGTTTTCATAGCTAGCTTTGGAGGATCTTATAAGGGATCTCAGCTTCTTACTGAGGCTGACCAGGGAGCTCTTCCACTCATGGGGTTTTACTCTCTTTTGCAACAATTTCTTCCTTCTGTTGTACAGTTTGTTTATGGCAGGGGACCACCAGATTGGCTTCCTTTTTTTGGAGGATAGCGTCTTGGTTCTGTTTGGGATAGCACAATCCATGTACTCGTGTAAGTGCTTATAAAGTACATTTGTGTAGGATTCAGCAGTCGTAACTGTATTGTCCATCTGCATGGGTGTCATGAAGTTCACTACTTCTGTCTTAAGAAGCATGAAGTTGGCTTTGGAGACATTTTTTACCATGGTTTCCTTAATGGGGGGTGGAGGCGGGATGTGGATATCTAGGGTGATTAGCTTATGGTATGATCGGACCAACAAGGAGTTGACTTCAGGTGTGGAACACCGGTCACTCATGTTGGTAATGACTAGGTCTAGGATATTGTTGCCCCTGGTGGGGGTGTGGACAAGTTGATCCAGGGCATTCAAGTTTATGAATTACACAATTAGTTTTCCCAGTTAATGGTGGGGTAGTTGAAATCGCCCATTATTAGGGTGTTTGGTTGAACCCTAATATTTTCCAGTACATCAAGAAAAGAGGAGTTGGAATCTTGGAGCATGGTGAGGGATCTGTAGCAAGCTACAATTTGTAATGCAGTTATGCCCAGAGTTAGTTGCACTTGGATAACCTCGGATGCATTATGCTGAGCAACAAGCCTGGAGGTGTGGATATCCTTAATGAATATGGACACACCTCCACCTTTGGTGTTCCAGTCCAGGTTACATGGCCGAAAAGTGTGATATGAGTTATAGCCTGGTAGTGCAGGGGTGACCTCTGGAGCCTTGAACCAGGTCTCAGTCACTGCACATATATCGATGTTCTCTATTTTAAGGAGTGCCTCAAGTGAGTGCATTTTGAGATTTAGACTTTTAGCATTGAGTAGCATTACCCTCAGTTTTTGCTTGCCTGTTCCTGTTATGGTGGTGAAGTTGTCATTTGAACCTTGCCAAAAAAAAGCACTATAGAGGCGGCAAGAGCCTTAGCCAGTATCCGGAATCCCAGGGGCCACAGGTGCAGGCCATTTCTGGCAAAGCATCGTGGCCTGTCAACCATGTCATCCCAAGCAGACAGATACTGGATCCCCTTAGAATGACACCAGAAGCTCAGCCAATTGTTGAAGTCAATCATTTTATCCTTGTACTGCGGTACAATATACTGACCCACAGATTTGTTTAAATCATTAAGGAAATACTAACCATATGACTCTTAAAGTTTTGAAACTTCAGTAATCTGACAAGGACCAATACACACACACACACACACACACACACACACACACACACACACACACACACACACACACACACACACACATTTATATATACATGTGCATATACATATATACATATATATATGAAGAGTGCAAGAGAAAGTGGTCTGCATATTTAAGGTAAGGACAACTAGCATATGTGGGTGTAAAACAGTAAGAGAGAACTAGAAGGCTAGATTTCTATTGAAATTAGGAACCTTAAGTCCCATGCAAGAGAATTAGTTTACTTGTCTTTAATATTAAGTGTGTGTGTGTGTGTGTGTGTGTGTGTGTGTGTGTGTGTGTGTGTGTGTGTGTGTGTGTGTGTGTGTGTGTGTTAGTTTTCCTTTTGTTTTCATATAGCCACTATTTTAAGGGCTTAGGTTATTCTGGGGATCATAGAATGTCAATACATATGTGAAGGATATAAGATGTGTTCTTTAAAATGTGTGTTTTTAAATGCAAATGGCCACAACAGTAGATGTTAATGATTTTTTTTTTTTTTTACATGCATTACTCTTAGAGATTTGGTGTGCAGTCAAGAATTGATGGGTTTTATAATTTAAATGATTTGGGGATAGTATGCCATTTATAAGACCATAATGCAATTGTTGAAGCAGTAAAGATGACTTTAAACAAAAAAGGCATATTTCAGTAGACTGCCAGTGTATGGAATATGGTTAATATCTTTTTTAAAAAAATGTTTTCCAACAGAAATATATTTTTTAAAAAATGTTTTCCAACAGAAATGCAAGATTTCTTGGACTTTAATAAAAATAGTGAAGGTTCTGATATGATCCCATGGGAGTTAATGCAAGCATATTTATAGGACAAATTTGTACTTGGCTTTACAATGAGACAAAAAACTGGGTAAAGAATTTTTGGAACAGCAAGGAAAGATAGATAAAATAAATTTAGAAATATTAAAAGGGTAAAAAGGATTATTATCAAGAATAAAAATAAATAAATAAAAACAAGAACTAACAGCAGCAACATTATACATACCCTTCTTAGTAAAAGGAATGTGGATGTGGAAGAAATTATTGTTGAGTTTTAAAAACACTGAAAAATGTTATGCACAGAATAGCAGTTCAGAAAATTAAAAAAGTAACTGATATATATTTTTAAATAGGAATATACAAAAATATTTTGAGCAAATAAGAAAAATACAAAAACATGTCAACAAAGCAAAACTAAAGGAGCAAATTAAAACATTGAAGGAAAAATAAAGCTTCAGGTAATGATGTCAGCATTCCTGAATTATATAAAACATTACCTCAAAATATTATTATATAGAAAGTATTCACATACATTTAAACTATATTTAACATGCCTCCATAATGGAAATATGCAATAAATTCTTCCTTATTAAAAGATGATAAAGATACATCTATATGCTCTTATTATAGAAATATATCGATATAGAATATGATTAAAAACATTTTATGTCAATCATTGGTAATAGATTAAAAATATGCTACCTATATAAATAGAGGGAAATTAAACCAGATTAAACCAGCAAACAGGGGATAGTATCAAAAGTATTATTACTTTTGATTATGCTAATAGCAAACAAAAACTATTAAGCCCAGTCAAGATTCAATAAATTGGTCTTATTTAAAGTATTAGAATATACAGATTTCCAATTAAATGTATACCTCTTACTGATCTTTATTAGAGTTACTTCTCTAAGGTTACACTAGGATCTTTTATTTCTCAGTCAATAAAGATAAGGAAGGGCATGAAACAAGGTTGTCCCTTGTCTCCTTTATTATATGTTTTTAGCACTTGTGTAGAACTTAATGCTACAGTAGGATTTAAATAAATGATTAATATTTTACTTCCATAATTCACGTATTTGCTGATAATGTATAGCTAACAATATGCAATATTGCTTATTTACTAATAAATATTACATACATAATTAAAATATTTTGAATTGATGACAGGTGTAAAGTTCAATCAGAATGAAACTATCAGATTATTAATTAACAGATTATTTGATGGAAACTAACAGAGAATTTAAATTGGGATAGTAAATTAAATATTTGGTGGTAACTCTTACATACAATTATAAGCAAAAATCAACAATTAATTATAAAAAAAATGTTGACAATATAAAAACAATAATAAATGGAATGAATTATAATTTTCAGTAGAAGATATGTTAATCTTAATCAAAATGGTTATTTTAATTAAAATACTTTACATTGTACAGACAACTTTAGTGTCTATTAAAGAACACATTAAATGATTTAATAACTGTTTGAAGTTCTTATGGCAGCACAACAAACCTAGAACAGATTTGGGATATCATGTAAGAGAAAGAAAAGATGGTAGAGTAGAATTTTCTTATCTAGAAACTTCAGTATGTTTATTGTAAAATTCCATTTAGTTAAGTAAAGAAAAAGTATATACCATACATAAATCTTAAATAATAATATGAAGTGACTGTTAAATATTTATTTAAAAACACCAGTAGTCCAACAAATTCTACATACAACACATTAAAAACATTTAGAAATGCTATATATAAATATTCTGAGATAAAAGCATGGTGTTTCACATTATTCCCTACAGCATTTATACAAGAAAGTATAGACAATCTGAACTTTCAATGAATGCTAATTATAAACAATAGGTATATGATCATTTGCAATCAAATGTGAAGGGAAATTAAGGTGCTTAACATAAAGTATTTAATGGGATGTTGATATGGAAAACTGACTTATATTACAAAGCAGACAGTTCTTAATCTCTAAATGTGACAATGTCAGATATAATTAAAAAAGGAATATCCACCCATTCTTGACTTTTTAAACAATCTCAAAACAAATAGTGAGATAGGGAGATCATGTTTATCCAAAATATATAAAATGCTTCAGAACTATACACTTCATAGCACAACATTAATATATATTGCCACTGCTGTGTGGCATAAAGAAATGTTTACTATTAAAATAAAAACAAACAAAACAGCTATTGAATATAATTGCTGGATAAAACTGTTTTCATAAAGAAATGTTAACCTACCTTCTAAGATCAGTTTATGACTATTTCATGACTTTTAGTAATGTATATAATCTTTGTGAAAATAGTTGTTTTATTATGTTATTTTGTTTGTGTACATAAAATTTCACAAAAAAAATAAAGAAATGTATTCTTGTACTTGTGTTGTAAAAAGTATATAGGTTACTTCTTAAAACACTGATTTATATGGTTGTTTTGTAATAATTTCATAATGATGTTTCCTTGAAAATCAACAAACATTATTCAATGAAAAAAATATATATCAAGTAGAAAAAATATGCTTTTTGCTAGCATTACCCAAGGCATATACATTGTTAAAAATAAGGGTAAGGTGGTTTACTGCTTACTGCATACATATATTCTAGAATGAAGAAAAGATAGGGTAAAAACATTTATTGTTTTCTTTAGAGGTACAAGTTTGATCATGGAATACATTGTATTACACTTTGAAGACAATGACCTATTTAAGAACTTAAAACAGCAACATGCCTTGATTTCTTACCTCGTCCATAGATCTCAATGCCTGAATGGAACACTCCAATGCCCAATGTGGATGTATACTCATTTATCCAGTACTAAAACAAAGAGAAAGAGGCTAGGTTACCAGAGTTATATAAACTGAATATACACAAACATTACAAATGATCACCATTTTTATTTATAGTTTAGACTCCCCTCAGTTTGAAGCCTACTAGACAGATCCACTTCACCAGATTATATTTGTGAAGCAGCCGTACTCCGCATGATCACATAAGTCAGCACATGATATTAAAAAGAAGAAACCAAGATTTTCAACATTTTTATACTGCATTTTTGTACATGAACTACCAAGAAAATTAAACAATGCTTGTGAATGACTTTAATACATATTCTACATAATTTATAAGTTTACTTTGTACATTGCTAAAACAGTGTATTAATTATTTATTTATTTTTTTGGGATTCCAGGAGCTAGAAAAATAGATCATTCAAAAATGACCAAATCAAAACCCAGCAAAATGAAATCAAGCATTTCTGAAGTGTGCTTCATGAAACCATTTGAGTGAGAGTAGGGAATCGACTCAAAAAAAAAAAAGAGAACCCTTACACTCACAAGTAAATTTAGACTACCCCAGGGATATCAAACTTAGGCTTGGTTACATAACCATTTTTTTTTCTGTAAATCATATAATTTTGCCAAAAGACAGTTTGCAAAACCACATTTTGCTTAATAGCCATTTAGTCATTATATCACAAAGAAAAGCATGCTTTGGTGATTTTCTATTTTTGGCTCCCAGCAGTTTACCCCTACCTACACCCAGTTCCTTTCTTCGTCCACTGGGTCTACCAGAGCTATCTTAAGTTATCTTGTGATATACCTGACCCTGTCCACTATAATTGAGGAGATTGATGACCTGAGGGCAATGTTGCTGTGGAATGGTCTTCCTACTTTTTCCACCCTGTATGTTCATTCAGTAACACCATGCAACTGGCATCAGCACTATAACACCCATCACTTCTCCAAGGGGCTGATGGTCAGCACAATACCACCCTTAGGTAGCACCTCAGGTTTTTTTCATGGTATCCACTAGAAAAATGTAATTGTAAGTCTACACTGATTGCTCTGAGTGTGTGCAACTGATTTCTTTCACCTAGGAAGTACATACACATTTCCCATGACAGTGCTTTAGACACCTGAGTTGTTAAATACAAGCCACCCTGGCCATAGTAAGGGCACTATCACTCTATCCAACTGCATTGGCTACATTGGTAATGTTCAGAAGGTATGACACTAATTCCATTATACTTTTAGAAAAGGAATTATTTGACATAAGCTGTGATTCATTTAGAGATAACTTATCTTTTTCAGACATCTACATGCCCTGGCTAGAAAGCATAACTGTAAATCCAGAAAAGGGGAGTTGAATAAAATGAAGGAAGACTTTTTTAATAAGAAACAGGGATTAAGATAGCTATTAAATGGTTAAATATCCTCAATGTCCTGCTAGCTGCTTGGTTAACCAAGTACAGAACAACACATTCATGGCACTACACCATTAGCCCCATCACTTCTCCCATCTCTCAATGGACTCTATCGTAGGATACCACAAAGCCCTACAGTCACTCACTTGAACTCCAACACCTATCCCACCCACTTATACTCTCCATCCAGCACCTATCACTCTCACACAATTCCATCTTCAACATCACTTTACCTCATCTCCTCCAAACCTACCAAACCCCAGCAATCCCACCCCAGACTTCCTAAACAGCACTATAAAATCATCCATATCCTGCTCATAGTCCTCCTCAGATGCAACACTACCACATAACTTCTATAACATTTTCTGACACTGACACTACCACCCTCTGCATTAGTTAACACTCAAAGTATTTGTAATAAACTTAGTCAGATAATCACCTTCCTTACAACCCACTCACCAACATTACAGCTGTCACTGAAACATGGCTGAAACAAACAGTTGTAATTTTCAGCATCCACTTCCCTCTTACAAATAAATTCACTATACCTGGCAGTAAACAAGGTGGAGGCACTCCCATTCTTTATAAAAACAACCTTAAAGCAACTATCATTGCACAAGCAAATGCTTCCTCAGATACTGAACTCAAATGGATCTTTGTAAAACTTCCCTCTCTAAAGATCAGTCACATTCTAATAGCAGTTGCCTGCCATCCTCCTCCAATCTCTATTAACAAATTGAAATCCCTTATTCTTACTGTTACCTCAGCTGCCAGAAATTATAAAAATATTGTTATTCTAGGTGATTTTAACCTAAACTGCCTGGGTCCCCCGAGCAATGTTGAATTTCTAGCCAGTATCAACCTTATAGTTGGTCAATTATGCTATTCATCCAGTGTCAAAACCAATAACCACTCTCTCCTGGATCCGCTAATCACTAACAACCCCACCATCATCTCTAATACTTTTGTTCTTCTACCCTCATTCAGTGACTCAGTAACCTTCCAAATTATCCATCAATCACCAAAACTGCCCTCCAAACTAGTTACCTTCAGACCTACATCCACCACCAATAAAGACAAAAATATCTAGCAACTTTTGACTGGTGTACCATTACCAACTTATATAACTCCAACTTGACTGCAATAGCTGTGACACATATACCCTCCTTCAATTTCAAGACAAATTCTTCCCTCTCACACCATGCATTTTCAAATACAACACAACCCCTTGGCTAACCACTGAACTGAAAGTGCTGCTGAAACATATGGACAATGTTTGGTCTTCATGGAGACAAAACCACTCACCAGAAAATTGTACTGCCTTTACGTATCTACATAACCTAGCTAAGCAAGCCATTACACAGGCACAAAATCAACTACTTTAAAATGAAGCAACTTGCTCTTCTAGACAAATCAAACATTTTTGGCAGAAGTAAATCTTCCCACAGGCTGTAAATCCACTGATTCCACCTCCTCTCCTATCACTAACTACACCCTTCAAGGCCAACTCTCAACCTCTGACTTTCTCAAGGAATTCAGCCTAGTAGTGCAACCTCTACCTCTCCCCCAACTCACCTAGTGCCCCCTTTTTCACTCTGCTCTATTTTAAGAAAACTATACACAAAGAACTTGTTCCCTTTCTAGAAAACATACCTCTAGATGCGCCCCCTGGTACAGATAACCTGCTCCCTCTTGGTGTATATCACTCCACAAAGACTTCTTTGCCACACCTCTTCTACACATTTAGAAACTCTGCTTAATTCAAAATGCAATGCCAGACATATGGAAAACTTCTCTGGTTAAAACCCTCCCTAAACAGCCTCAGTGAGTAAATACCACCCACTTCTGTCCTAGCTCCATCCTCCCTACACTTGAGAAAATACTTAAAAACTAATCTACAACCAACTGTCCCATAAACCCAAAAGTAACACCTCCACAAACTTAAACAGCATGGATTCTGGGCTGGCCAGAGTGCAATGACAGTACTATGGTACTTATAGATGCGATCCTTCTCAACATAGATAAAGGAACTCTTTCAGCATTTCCCTTCATTAACGTTACTAAAGCTTTAGATCTAATTCACCACTTCCTGCTTCTTCACTCCCTTCAAGAAGTCAGGGTTAGCTACAACACTGTCACCTGGTTCTGACATTTCTTAACAAATAGATATTTCAGAGTCAAATTAGGCTCATCCTTATCGCCGACCACACCCCTTACCAGACATGTCACCCTAGGATCCATTCTTACCCCTCTTTTGTTTTTTAATCTTTATTAACAAGCTGCCTTCTGATCTCACCAACCTTCCTATTATTCTTTATGCAGATGACACAGCTATTCTTCAATCCACTCCCTCACATTCAACTATTCAAACCCAGCTTCAGTCTGATATTCACTCCATTAAATCTTGGCTAAACAACCATAAATTACTCCTAAAACCCTCTAAAACAAAAATTATGATAATTGGAAAAAGCTGAAAAAGATTGCTAAAAATTAACATTGGAGATCTCAATGGGTACCCAACAGAAGCAACCATACCCTTTAAATACTTAGGTTTATGGCTACACCAGTCACTAAACTTCCAAAGCCACATTGCAAACACCACAAAAAAGTCAGTTCTCTTTTACTCTGGTCTTAGAAAATATCCCCCTTTCTCTTTAGACCAGCTAGCGCTGCAATAGGCAAAGGAGTCCTCCTTGCTCAACATAAATATGGCTCCCCATCATAACCACAACCTCTAAAAAACATCTTCCACTCTACAGTCCATTGAAAACAAAATCTGCTCTTTCATTTCTATTTCCTCCCCTTAGGAACACCGGTGTATCACCCCCTCTTCAAGGCCAAATGGCTACCAGTCTCCTATGCTTAGGGTCTCTTGTTTTCAAACTACTTCAGCCAGGTGCCTTTCCATTTCTTGCAGCCAAACTCCATAATAAAACCACCCCCAACAACCTCTGCAACCTCTCCAAGTTAACCCCCTTACTCCAGATACCCCAAACTAAACTGCACTGTACTGACCACTCCTCCTCCATTCTTGCAGCCAAGCTCTGTCAATCCCTAACCCTTTACCTTAATAAAGTCTACTCTTTCCCCACCTTCACAGCTCAGCTCAAAGGCACCTTCATCAAAAATGTGATAGCTAGTGCTTTTTCACTGTGCATATTACCTAACTCCCTTCTCTCCTGCATCACTTCTACTTTGATTCTCTGTTCTTCCTTGTCATATTTACTGCTAAAATTAATTCACATTTGATTTTCTACTCTGCTAGTATTATTTACATATTGTATCAATTGTCTATGGGATTATCTACCTTCTGTGATTACTTTGTGTTTGTAAATTTGTTCTATTTTCTTTTTTTTGTGAATCTCTTCACCCAGGCTGTGCCCCCAGATTGTCTATATTGATCAGTGTACTACCCCAGTAAACAAACTAAAATAAATAAACTTACCTTACTTTTTTCATAAAACTGGGCATCCATCCTTCAGAAAGGATGTCAAATGGAGACCCCATCTACCTGAGTTGATTGTATATCAGCTGGCTATAAAAGATTCTATACTACTTAATGAAAATACTGAGTTAAATTTCCTGGTACCCAGGCTGATTGTCATCTCAGATGGTTTCCTTTTGTAAGGGAAGTAATCACAAATGCAAGTTACCCACAACAATATGAGCAATATCTAACCTACATGTCAACATGTGCACTGATGCTTTCTGTGACAGTCTGAGCACAAAAGCATCCTGCACAGCTGCTCATGATGGCACATCACATCTGTGTGTTATGTAGTATCATAGACCTTGCACCAGTAAATGTAGAGACATCAATATCAGCATTTAAGGTTCAGCAAATATGGCTCAGGTAACACCAACTGTACTACAAACCTACCTGTACTGCATAGGGTACTGATGACAGTGCCACCCTGAATCCTTATGACAGACATATCTGGTATGAGTCTGATGAGATTCAGATGATTGTGCCCACCCACACTCCTCCTGCAGGTGGGTGGTTCCTTGCCTTCCATTTTACTCACAGTTTCATATCACTATCTATAGTCCATCATTATCCTCCCATGAACAGCAGCAGTATTTATAACTCCCATTTGCCATGGCCTACCTAGTGTTACACTGGTCTTTAATGCTACATCACTGCCAATGAGCACTCCACCATCACTGCACAAGGCAGTACCTCATTTGCATCCTTTATAAAGATATATTTATATTTTCAGACTGACATGATGTGTAAGGCATGCCATATAGGAATGCAGTAGTGGTTTCATGACTTTTGCAGCTTTATGTGACACTAACTTATATGCTTGTTCAACGTTAGCATCAAAATTCAAAGTAGCTTACCTATGTACATCAGTTATATATATTAGTATTGCTACACTGTACCAAGATTTTAGTAAAATATAAATATTTCTTGTTATGCATGCAGGGATGATCAGATATCTATAGTGCATACTTCCATGAATTAAGCAGTACATTTCACCAGTGTTAGATGCATTCAGTGTGCTCTACAGCACAAGCTGTGGACAGTGTGAGTGTGCACAACAGCATGTCAGTTACACACAGTACACACATTAGTTGCACAGAGTATGCTCTACAGTGCAACAGCATGTCAGCACTACAGCACAACAGTACTAAGTGCACATGTTAGTTGCACAGAGTGCGTAGTAAACCACCATGCCAGCACTGCAGCATGTTATCTGCACATGGTGTGCTTTACAGCAAACCAGCATAACAACCACAAACAGGGTATATTATAGCACACTGGCATGTTAGCTACTCACCAAGTACCCTACAGTGCATTGGCATGTTAGCTGTACACAGAATGCACTACAGCACATACCCACATAATGTACCATACACACAATGCACACACCCACATAATGTATCATACACACAATGCACTACAGCACACACTCACATAATGTACCATACACAGAATGCACTACAATACACACTCACATATTGTACCATACACAGAATGCACTACAGCACACACCCCACATAATGTACCATACACAGAATGCACTACAGTACACCAGCGTGTTAGCTATACACAGAATGCACTACAGCACACACCCACATAATGTACTATACACAGAATGCACTACAGCACACACTCACATAATGTGCCATACACAGAATGCACTACAGCACACCAGCATGTTAGCTGTACACAGAATGCACAAGCACACACCCACATAATGTACCATACACAGAATGCACTATAATACACACCCACATAATATACCATATGTACAAACAGATACACATGAACTTACAACACTATCTCACTGCAATCAGTACATGAGTGGTATAGCTAAAGACTATCATGCTTGTCCATATGCCTTGCATAATGCAGACAGGGAATTTACTGTGGCACAGCATGTTAAAACACAGTACAAAACAGAGTCCATATTGTCCCTACCACATGCTCCACAATCAGGCAGGCATGATTCGGCACCTGAAATATGGAATGGCCGACAGCTTGTAACCTATGAATGACATGGATTTAGATATGTCATATGGCCATACAAAAGGCAACATTTTAAACAAGCTGCTGTTTGTGACAAGTATTGCATAATAAATAAATGTTATGAGAGGTGGTGGTGGTGGTGGCAATGCTGTGAACTGACCCAGAGTCCATACACATGGAAGGGATGAAACACACTGCTTTACTGGTCATGGTTTGTGCTAACTTGGATACCTGTTTGGCTAGGAAGCCTTTGATAAAGACTGAAAAAGGTCCAGTACCTAGGGCAGGTATCAGGCATGTACTGATAGCCAACACCTGTACCCACAGAACAGGAACAAGTATAAGTACAAATGTGAAGACCTCCCCAGGCAGTAATCTAAGTGCTTACAGCAGGTGCTGTAGGCAGATAAGAATTATTTGTTCCACCCATTTCATAAGGACAAGCTTTGAGGAATGGAGTGATATGTACTGATTGACAGATTCCTTGACAAATGGAATACCAGTTAAGGAAAACTAAGGCCACAGAGGACAACCAAGTGTTATACCAGGCATAAGAGTAGATACCAGAAGGCAGACAGTATATAGACTGTAGAATTTCACTGTACGTGCAGAGTTTTCGGTGTTCACTTGTGTAGGTGTCTCCTATGCACAGATACTCTACTGTGCACTTTCTTTGTGACTCTGGGGTATTGTAGGGTCCTCAATAGTGACGGCATCATTTAAGGTAAACTTGGAAATTTCTTGTAAATTCTTTTCTACTTTAGTACTACTTCATTCTCAGTAGTAGTCTGCCTTTCAGAAAATTATTACTACTAATTTGTTTGTTTGTTTGTTTGTTCTTTAACAACATAATATATTATAACACTTTTTCATCAAGCGAAGGTCATGGATTAAAATGGTCCTTGGACCATACCTTTCAATATATCAGCTCAACAATCATGGAGAAAGCTAAAAAAATCATGGGGGAAGGGGACAAAAATCAGGGACATATTTTAAAATATTATGCTTATAAACTTAGAAAACTTTTAGAATAAGAGGTTTTACATCCTAGGAAATCTGAAACTTACAGTTATTTCATTATTTGGTGATTGCAATCCTCAAGATCAAAAATATCAGAGAAAATTAAGGACTTTTGAGAGGTATGCTTTAGATCCTCCATCTACAGAGTTTATACACAAAATAAATGAAATTGCTATGCCAAATGTGTGATCATGTGTTACACTTTCCACCACTCATGATTCTCATGTGCTACAGAATCTGTCACAGTGACAGAGTTGTGCCAAACATATGTACCTGAGTTTCTTGGTGCACTGCTGATGACCCTGGTGCTCTGTAAGTAAATGTCCAAAACTTCTGCATATTTGCCTCTTACTATAATTTTGGTGACCCAAAGTGTGCTATGGATCTCTTAACTGTAACATGGTTGTACCACATGACTGCACCTATATCCCACAAAACACTGCTAGTATTATAAGTCGACCATCACCATTCCATACTTTCAGCTGCAACCGTGCACTGTGTGTACCAACACCCCACGGAGCTCTATTAGTGATTATAGTCATGAGTATCATGACATGAGTCTCATGAATTTGTCCTGATGATCTATGCCAGGTGAGCCTTATGTGCACATCTTGATCTGACTGCACTGCTGTGAACTTCTGTTGATCATCAATCCATAAGCCTTCTGTTAAACTTACCTTATGTGAGCACTTGAACTTTATATTACAGTTCTGGTGACTTTTGCATTGCAAGTCCATTAACCATCTATTAAATGAGCCATGTGTGTGCTACTAGAGCTTATGTCACAATGTTGGTGACTGTAGAACAGTATGTATGTGTACAACTTTAAGAAGCTTTCTAGGGGCTTGCACAAATGTATAAACACTGAGCACATGCGAGCCTGACTGCCATTTTGTTGTAAGCTGTTAAGATGTAAGCATTTATGTCTGTTTAGTCTGTCAGTTAATCAGTTTTCTTATATTTTGTAAAGCTGCTATCCATCCTGATGTGTTTCTATGTAATAAAGCATATAAACAAACTACCCCACCTGTCTGTCATCTATACTAGAAAGGGATGAGTGACAGTGACCATTGAGCACCATCACTACTTAAGATCTTTGCTAGATGTGCTTTTTTGTGCTAGTGTAATATATGGTTCTGTCATATATATGTGCAATGTCTTGTGTTTCTCTGCTGTAGTTGCTGAAGAACTTGTGAAGAAGATATTATATTGGCTACTGCATGTGTCATGTATCAGGATGCATATTTCTCTGTTTCCTTTTCCCTTAACATGAAATGAGTTATGGAGATGTCTGATGTTCTTGCTGTAGGATCATACAACTATGGCTCTGCTTTACAAGTACACCAAAAGTGGGATAGACATAACATGATAACATCATTTGTATGCAGTGGATAGCCACACTTTGGCCTCTGTGGGTGACAATATGCATTTGGGGCCTTTATGCATTCTTGTATTGCAGAATCACACACACACCATCTGTGTGCCTTGTTAGTGGGCACTTGGCTATGTATTACATATCAGTCAGCATGAGTGTCAGCATCAAGAGTACATAGTGTGTATACTGCCTAACATACATGCTGTGTGCCTAGTCTCTGTGACAGATGTGTGTGTGTGTGTAGTCTGGAGGACAGTTGCTGTTGCTGCAGAATGTGTGGACAGCTTTTGTTAGCTACTACACTGATGTGGTATAGATGGCATCTGATGTACTATACATGCTTGGGCATGTTTGTGAAAACTGACACACACACACACACACACACACACACACATGACTGACTTCCCTAACAGCTGCTTTATGCAGCTGTATACTGTCTTGTGAATCTGTTTTGCTGACATACCTGCAGTCATTCATTGGAAAATGTTTAAGGAAGCATCACTGCTTCTCTATTGCATGGTGCACCTGTGTGCTTCTCATGTAGATATGTAAGCATGTTTACTGTGATATGAATTTTTAGAGCTACATATCTAGTTTTTGTGCATGAGTCTTTCAAATCAACATCAGAAGGGTCAGCAGTCAGATGCATAAATTGGGGTGATGAAGCTGTATAGTACGAGGTGGCAAGGACAGCATCAAGACCTGCAGATGGATGTAGTGAAGGCATGCGGCATGAGGTGGATAGGTCAGTCACATGATCGATTTATGGAGCTGGTGGAGACATGAAACAGGAGGTGGAAAAGTAAGAAGCATGATATACAGATAAAGGTGGTGGACCTCTGCAGTGGATGATGAAGAGGCTAGCAGTAGGATGCATATATAGAGGTGGTGGTGCTGTGTAGCAGGGGGTGGACAGGTCAGCAGCAAGTTACATAGGCAAGGCATTGGAGCTGTTCAGTAGGATTAGAGAGACTAGCAGCAGGATACATAGATGGAGGTGGTGGCCTGTGTAGCAGGGACTGCAGAGACTATCAGCAGGATACACAGATGGAAGTGGTGGTCTGTGGAGCAGGAAGTGCAGAGACTAGCAGCAGAAAACATAGATGCAGGTGGTGGTGCTATGCAGCAGGGACTACGGAGACTCGCAGCAGGATACATAGATGGATGCAGTGGTGCTGTATACCAGGGAGTGCAGAGACTAGCAGCAGGAATCATAGATGGATGTAGAGGTGCTGTGCACCAGGGAATGCAGAGACTAGCAGCAGGAATCATAGATGGAAGTGGAGGTGTTGTGCACCAGGGAGTGCAGAGACTAGCAGCAGGATACACAGATGAACATGATGAAGGCTTCTACTGAGCTCACAATTTAGCTGCTCCATGAAACCTTATCCAACATTACTAGTGAGCTTAGCTCATTAAGGACCATGCCAATGAGATATTTTTGGCAAGTGGAGAATGTGGATTTCATGCAGGAGAAGGCAAGAGGGATTCACACATTCTCCAGTATTCAGGGGAAGCTGCAGTCTGTGATTATGGATGGTGTTGCCAAGATTCAACTGAAACAAGATGAAGTGATTGCCTAAAGCTTATCATTTAATTAATGGTCATGCCAGTGAAGGTTTTTTTAAGGTACCTTGAAGCTACATAAATTCTTATATAAAGTAAGGGAGTGCAAGATTTGAAGCCCCTATAAAGATATATGGGGACCTTCACCCACATAGGACACAGGCATTTAAGTTTTTCTAAATTTCTTTAGTAATTTTACTGAAATATTTTTTCAGTCAAGGGTGATTTATTTAGATGCATAATATTCCTGTCTGCCGTGCTTTTCTGCTTGTCATTAATACAGTCCCTTTTTGTCTGAGGGATAAGCACCAATGCAGTTGGCAAAATTCCCAGTTCCCCTCCCCTTTCTTGGCAATCCTGACTACCTGAGTAGGTTTTTTTTTCCCAAAAAGGAATTTAATGATTCTTTTCAATTAACAACAAACATAACAAATAATGAAATTGGTTCATATATTCAGGATAAATGAAACATGAATTCATAAAACTATTCATACTCTGTACAAAAAAAGATGCCACTCATTGGTATATATGAATATACAGGTATCTAAACATATATATATATATATCTATATATATATATATATATATATATATATATATATATATATATATATATAGCTATATATCTATATCTATATATATATATATATATATATATATATATATACACACACACACACACACACACACACACACACACACATATCCATACAATAATACAAAGATAGAGACAAAGCTTACACCGATATCATGTCCTGTTGATATCTTTAAAATTTGTGTAGTGAAATGTGGGTATCATTGAATCTTTTGAATAACTCTTTGAGATTAAGTTCTAGTTTAGGCTAAAATTAAGTTAAAAACTTGCTCCCAAGTTTCAATTTTATTGTCTTTTTTCTGACATGCATCAATTATCATTTTGTGAGCTAACAAATGTTTTATAGCCATTTTCGTGAATCCTTCCCATGTGATAGTTAGTCTACCTATCCATTTAGATGTTATATAGAGTTTAATTAGTGAAAATAGTGAAATAAGTGTATTGATTTGGATTTTGGTTAGATTTGATGTTGTAATATGAAGAAGTGTAAACTCCCATGTCAGTGTTGCCTTTTCATAGCCTATTTTTTGTAACTGAAGTTTTAGGGAGTTCCACAATTTGTATACGCATTTGCAGCTCCAGAATATATGTATTAAATCTGCTTCTTGCATCTCACAGTATGGACAGAATTGTGAGTCGGAGGAGTTAAATTTGTGTAATATGGTAGGAGTGAAGTAAGCATTACTGTAAATCATAAGTTGAGTGTATGTTAATATTTTTAATGGTATTACTTTAGAGGATAATTGCACTGCAAAGGACAACTGCTGTTCTGTTAGGGATGGGTTATTTTTAAGCCAATATTTTGAATAAAGTAGATTTTGATATTTAATGCCATTTATCATTTTATATGTATTCAAAAGCCTTTTATTCCCAGATAGCATAATTTCCCATAAAGATTCACAATTATTCATATCTGTTATATTTAGCTTAGGGTTTTGTAGGTAGTTATAACATAGTTCTTTAATTTGTCTCAGCATAATCGTGTAGGATTTTGGTAAGTTAAGATGTGTTCTTACTTCTGTAATTGACTGTTTAATAAATGGGAATAAATCTCAGATTTTCATGTTTTTTAGTAAGGAATACCTATTGAGGTTTATCATAGTGTTATTGAGTTTTAAATTAGGGTTTTTGTGTATTGGTTGAAGGGTTTCCATTGCTGTTCCAAGATTTAGAGTTGAATAGTTTTTGTGTTTCAATAATGAAGTGTCTTAGAGGGTCAGGAATCTTGTATGTCCCTATATCTTTAGGTTTTAAAAATGGGAGAGCTCTAGAGTTAATATCTAATGTTTTTATATAGTTATGGCATATTATGATCCAAGCTGGGGACCATTTGTTGGATACTGGCAAATGTTCCACTCTTTTTAGGATTCTACTGCAGTTGATGATCATATAATAAAGTTTAAAGTCCAGTAGGTTTAATCTCCCTTTAGATTTTGGAAGTGATAATTTTTGATAAGCAATTCTTGTTTTTTTGGGTTCCCATAAGAATTTAGCTAATGAGGTGATTAGTTGATTGAAGAATTTGTTGTGTATTATTACTTGGGTGGACGTAAATGCATATAGTATTCTGAGTAGTATATTCATTTTGATTATGGATATTTTGGCCAGAAAGGGTAGTTTAAGGTTTTTCCATCTATAAGAATCTTGTTCGATATTTTTCCAATTGTTAAGAATATTGTTCTGGTAGAAATCTTTCTTGTCTTGGGAGAATGTGATTCCTAGGTATTTAGTTGATTGCTTTATTTTCATTATGTCTGAGAATGGAATTAGGTTAAATAAATTTGGGGGATTTAAGGGAAATATAAATGGATTTGTTAAAGTTAAGTTTGTAGTTGGATATATTGGAGAACTGATCAATTGCCTTTAGTAATTTAGGTATATCAAAGCTTGGGGTAGTAAAGTAAATATTTAGGTCATCAGCAGAGGTGGTAAGAAAGATTTTAGTGTTAAAGATTTTGGGGGGATTGTGATAGATGTTTTGTTTAATGTGTAGGAAGAGTGGTTCTAGATAAAGATTAAACAGAAAAGGGGACAGTGGATATCCTTGTCTTGTCCCGTTTTTAATCATGATTTTTTTTATAAGAATTTGTTAATGTATAGATTTGTATACAGTTTATTGTAAAGTATTTTGATTATTTGAATGAATTTGTTGGGGAAATTAAAGTGGGGTAGAAACTGGAATAGGAAGGTTATATTCATTCTATCAAAAGCTTTATGTGCATCTACCACCATTGTATAAATAGAGGATTTTTTTATATTTGCAAAAGAGATCAGGGCTTCCAACGTTAGTGTATTGTCACTGATCTGTCTAAGTGGGGTGAATCCAGATTGTTTTGGTGAGATGATATTTGAGATAATATTCTTCATTCTGTTTGCTAATATTGATGTGAGTAGTTTGGCATCTAAATTTAGTAGTGAGATAGGTCTGTTTTTGGGGTCTGAATGTTCTTTCAGAATAAAGATAGTTTTGGATGCATTGAAGCAGGTATCATTGATTTTGTTATTAATCAGGTTGGAAGGTTTGGAGACAAAGCCAGAGAGGGATGATTACGTTGGTATGGACATGTGCTGAGGAGGGATGCTGAGTATATTGGGAAAAAGATGCTAAGGATGAAGCTACCAGGTAACAGGAAAAGAGGAAGGCCTAAGATAAGGTTTATGGATGTGGTGAGAGAGTACATGCAGGTGTTGGTGTGACACAACAAGATGCAGAGGACAGGAAGAAATGGAAACAGGTGAGCTGCTGTGGCGACCCCTAACGGGAACAGCCGAAAGAAGATGATGATGATTATATAGTTTAATACTTGGTATAGTATCTTGGTGATTAGCAGGGCGAATGTTTTGCAAAATTCTGGTGTATGTCCATCTGGGCCTGGGCCTTTGTTCATTTTTAATTTATTAATTGTGTTAATAATCTTGTTTTGAGTGATTGGGTTGATTAAAGTGTTCTGCTGATTAAAATCCAGTTTGGGGAATATTAACTTTTGAAGAAAAAGTGATCTGACTATTTCTGTCCCAGATAGGGATTGTTCTCCATAGATCTGAGTATAGGTCTGTTCAAACAGGTTTACTATTTACATACTATTCATATATGATTTATCTTGGTAGCTAATTTCTGATATGGTGGGTGGTGGTTTGTTGAGGGGGATTAATCTGGCTAGTACCTTTGAAGGAATTTGAATGCCATCGGAGTATTTAGCTAAAGTCTTAGTTTCAACAAATGATAAGTTATTGGATTCCAATATGTATAGGTCTCTTTGTGTTTTTAGTAGATTTTCCTTAGTTTGGTTATTGTAATTATCTTGTAGTTCTTTTTCTAGTTGATTTATTTTTTCTTTTAGAACTGATTCTTCCTTTGAGTATATTTTTTATAATGTGTTGCTTTACTGATAATGAAACCACTAATTTGTGCTTTAGTTGAAGCCCATTCAATATCTATTGGGAGTTGAGAGTTAGGGATATTAGATATCATCGTGTTTAGTAGAGTGGTAATCCCTTCCATCATATATTGTTTTTTTAGTAGATTGGGATTCAAATACCAGTTGTAACCCCTATGGTGTAAATATTGTTTATTATCCCAAGCGATATTTAATTACATTTTTGTGTGATACCTGAGTAGGTTTTATTCTTCACCATATCTGCAGTGGGCACCTTACACTAGCAGCAGCTGGCAGATCCTGACCTTGGACTGTTGGCCACAATGACCACTTGGTGCCTGAGACATCTTGCCAAAACTGTGCTCAATCTATGACTCCACCCTTCTTCCTCTGCCTTCTGGAGTCTCAGAAGACTATGATTCAACTGTGCATCGTGCATTATTTTTCTTTTTTTTTTTTTGCATATATTGTAAAGAGTAGCTATATTGTATATATTGTATATAGTGGCATGTTTATTACTTACACATAAATATTTCTGTTTGCATCCTGACATTACCTGTGTTTTCTAACCATGTGTTACTGTTAGTCATTATTTTTCATTTAACATGAACCATGGTTGTAATTTTTTTCCCAATATCCTTGTTTTACCTTGCTTGCAGCAACAGTCTGTTAACATTTTTCTGGATTTCTTGTAGTGTTGCTGTGCTACCTTGACATCTAGTATGTACATAATATGATATCCCTGAAACTGCTGGTGTTTCTATGATTCTGTGGTGTGCCCATGTGACATGCCTTTACAACTCTGTGCCCAACTGGCATTTATGCTGCCTGACAACGGTAGTGGTGCTTGCTTCCAACTGGTGCATAACAATGTTTTATGTCCTCTGTGATGTGGGTGTATCTTGCAGTCTTGTTCACAGATGTTGCTGTCTTGGGTCTCTAAGGCAGCTGTTGATGCACATTCAGGTCCCTGTTGAATTTTGGTATGTGTCATGCGACCATTTTTAGAGCTATGCGTTACATGTTATTCAATTGGGCTATCAAGTGCAGTTACTCCATATAAGCATTCTGTGTCAGTCTCTACAAAGTGGCACTACAAGGATATCTACATACAAGCTGCCTGTGTTGGGATTTCATAGATCATTTCCCCATGCCAGGATTTCTCCAGATCCTTCTACACTACTTACTGTTAATTTAATGTATATATTTTTAAGCACTCTATTGTTTTTGTATTGCTGCATCATATGTTGGTCTCTAGTAAACAATGTAGACTACTTGTGAGCCTAACTGTCACATGCAGCTAATCAGTAGAATGCCACATGAAAGACCATTCCCCATGGGTTGACTGGGGGTCCCCTTCTTCACATTCTCTCTTCACTACTTTTGTCCTCAGCCCTTGGCTACAGAGTGTTCTAATACATCGAAAAACATTTGTGTAAATCTGTCACCCATTTTTCCCAAAGACTGTAGTCATTAAACAAATACTGCATAAATCTACTTAGAATTAAAATGTGAGCCTGAGATTCAGTTTATGATTTCCTGAGGCTGGTTCACTCAGAAGACATATGCCAGCCCATTGTATTACTCATTGATATGTTAGGTTATATTTTTCTAAAAAAGTAGGTGTGTTGATAAAATTTAACCTTTAATTGAGGAGACTTAGACTGTTCATGTAATTTACAGCACGTAATTTTACAGCAAATAGGAGAACTGTAGATTATGTAGATACGTGTTTTTGTACGTGAACAATATAACAACACAGATACATTTATAAAGACAAGTAATTAATGCAAGACATTTAAGAGAACAAAGCCAAGGCATTGTAGTCAGGCAGTATATAATATAAAGTTTATCATATATGTTATACATAAACTGGGGCTTGGTATAATGGTAAAGGTGTTTGACTCACAAACACCAGGTACAATAGTTGATTCTCCCTTTGGGAAGGAAATTGGTTAGGCTTACAATGGCTTGTTAAGAAAGCTAGCCTAATAATTAGCTATGAACTCATGAAACTATGAAGCTAAGGTGGAAGGTTGGCACAATGGTTAAGGTGTTTACCTTACAGACACAAGGTACAGGGTTTGATTCAAACATGGGGTAATTGGCTAGGTTTAAAATGGCCCACAAATGCACCTACCCTAGTACTAATCTATGAACCTATATAATATTGAATGAATCTGATGGTTCAGAGGTGACACTAGTTGAAACAGTATAGTCAGGAACCAGAAGATTGAGGGCATAAGACAAAATAATTGTAATAAATAATAAATATTGAGTTCCTACAAAATAGTTGCAGTGAGCATTCCAGGCAATCTGTGAGACAAACAATGAACTTGCTGTTCTCTATTTCCACAAGGGATGGATGGATGGTTAAAGTGGAGCTATTCTGTGCTCAAGAGACTTTAACAGGAAAAAAAACAAATCTTTGCCTTCCATTTGACCTTATTTCTGGAAAGATGAATGACAGTGGTAAAATGAGAGATGTGAGATTTCTAATCAAGTCTCTGAAGGAAGAATAAAAATAACAAATGTAAGACCCAATTGTGGGGAGGTGGAATTTTCCAATTCCAGTTTGTTGAATATTTCAAATACTGGAAGCATCCCCAGCCCCTCCAGTGGTGTAGAGGGATAAAGCCCTGACTATGGTCCAGGTGACCCAGTTTTGATTAGTGGCTTCGGTGACTGATGGATCAGTACAGAGGGATGGGCATTACCATCTTGTAGGAGGGGCAGTGATTTTGGAGTCTCCTGAGGTGATTCCTGGTAAAGGCTGCTGGCTATGTCATGTGGTAGGAAGGTGTGGTCAAAGATGATGATAAGGAGAGTGGACATTGCTGGGCTGCTGCTGATGTAGGGAGATAAGTTGCAACATCTCCATTGCACACTTGCTCCTCGAATGTAACCATGGACACTGAGAGGGAAGGTGACACAGGTAGGTCATATAAAAAAAAACAAAACAGGTGATTGAATGCTAGCATGGGTCTCCCTTGGAGACCTTCAAGATCCATGCTGGCCCAGGCAAAAAAATCAGTAATAGACTACCAGTGAACTGGAGTAGCTGGAAGACACAGCAATGGATGGGGGGCAGTGGGATGGCAGTCCAGATGAGAAAGGGAAACCAAGAAAAATAATCAGAATCATCCGGACTAAGTATAACCTATTCAAAGGTGATGAATTTCCAGAGTGCATTAGATTTAGCTCTGGTGTTATAAGGGGATCTCCTCTTAAGCACCACTCAGACACTTAATTAATTATTCACAGATTCAGCAGAAATGATCTGCTAAATATTTTCTTGTCAGATGTTATTTCCACAATCTGTAGTGAACCATTTTCTTGTACTATGACTTTTGTATAGGGAAGTCAAGTTTTCTCATGCAATTTTTTTGTACCAGTGTCCCTTCTATGTTCTAAAGCTTATCATACCAATTTTTGAAGAACTTCATAATGGCAATCTCTGTGTGATGATGTGCACAGTTCAAAGTTGGATATGTCACTGCAAGTTTTATTAAAACTGGGTTGTCTACAAATATATGGTACTTGTAAGCATTCTTTGCTGTGATACTTATAGAAACAGTTTGTAGAAAGCAATTTCCTTAATAAATCCCTGGTTACACATTTTAAAATGCCATCAAATGTGGGTAGTAATTATGTACATGCTAATGTTAACTAAACATATTGAATTTCTAAGCAGCCTGCAACTGCAATAAAATACTTTTGAATTGAAGTATTAAGCAAGTAATTATATGACTTCTGTCTACAACTCCCTGGTTGTAATCTAAAGTAATAGATGAAAACCACTCTGTTATAATGCCAACAATATTTTATAACTAAACCTTGATGGCAATACTCAGCACTTCAGTCTGTGGCAGTAACTTAAAATGCTATGGCTCAATGCAGTTTAAATGGAGATTACACAGAGGATGGCACTAATACAGTTGATCAAAGAACACTATTACAAAATCCATTTTTAGCACAAGCAAGCAATTTCTGCTACTTGTGAAAGAGGTCCGTTCAGTGGAGGGATTTCCCTTTCCTGCATAGTCTAATTAATTCAGGGATAATTATTATAACAGAGACATGACATGGGGGGGTTACTGATCTCAAGCTTTGGTGGCAGGGGTGTTGCCAATTTTTCTGGAATTGTATTCCATCTTACAGAATGCAACCCTCCCCCTACCATCACCAAGTGCAGCTTTCCATCTTCAGACAATGCAGACTTCTGGCCAGTACACCATATTTCTCCAGAACAAAAATCCTGAAATGACAGACTTAAATAAAAATTCAATTTAGCCAACTACTAGCTCAAAAAAAGCCATTTAACAAAACAGATAACCATAAAATATGTGAATTTTACATTTCTTTAGATTTAAATTCCAAGAAATCTTTTTTGCATAAAATAAATAAACTGTCTTTTAAAAGTGTACTCCATGGCAAATAAATGGTTTTGCCCAATAAGGATTTGAGGCAGGTTATTGGGTTCTGCTTCCCAGAGAAAATGCTTGTTTGTTGCTTTCAATGAATGTCTGTTAAGTTATTTGTGCTTACGTGAATGGCATTCCTCAAAAAATTACAACTGCTAAGATGCCATACATCCACTCCGTGGACTTCAGTATATTCCAAAAGTATGTCAAAAGTAATACATTCACAGGTTATGACTAAGCATGCCATCTAGGAGACCACTGAGGTTGCCTGCAGCATCACCTACCCATCTTTTCATTAGAGGGTCCCGAGATGGGTAGGTATGCTCAATAAAAAATATGAAAAATGGCAAATGTCTTGATATTGCAAGAGAGAAAACATATTTTCTGAAATGCCTGTAAACACTGCAGAAATTGTTGGCAAGTTAGCTCAGAGAGTTAAGGATAAGAGCTATTAACAAGCTTCACTCTGCAGTCAAGGGTCTGATTCCTTTAATTTCTTTGAGCCGTGAAAGACTATCCGATCCAACTTCCTGTTCTTTTGTTAAACCAGTGGTTCTATAAACATCTGCACTAGGAACTTAAATCTACAGCAACAAATAAATAGAATTCACTGGTGAGATAGGTTCCTAACTAAATTGGCTGTATTCCCAGCCTACGAATAAATTACCACTACAGGACAAAGTAATACCTTGACTACCTTTAAGGCGTGACACAAATTTTCACCTGGTTTGTTATCGACAACCCTGATCATTTTGGAAGATGAGTACTATTAAATGCCTCTAAAAAGTGCATCTTCTTAAAGATGTGTATGGACAGGCATCTTATCATCCTTGTGACCACTTGCCTAGGATTGCTGCTATGTTTATTTATTTATTTAGTATGATTATAAGGGAGGGTAACACACTGCTCACAACTGACAATTTGCAGGCACAGCCGAGGTGTTCATAGATTCATAGGTGTGTACTAGGCTAATGGCCGTGGAGCTTTTACAAGCCTAACTCATAAGATTACCCTGGCATCGTGACACCTCACTTTATTTTATTTTATTTATAAAATTTATATTATACTATTTTATTGTTTATAGCTAAAGTATTCAAATATGATGTAATATTGAAGGAACTAAAACTCCACAACATTGAGTAATTATTTTAGCAAAAAATTGTATTGTACTGATTGTGTGTTTTGTCCTGCACCAGCAAAAAATGTCCTACCTTGAATATCGAAAAGATGACAATCCCAGCGGCTTCCCTAAAGTTTTCAGTTGCCGCAGGGCATTGAAAGCTAAGTGAATTGTGTAGAGTCAAATAGACAAAAAAAGATGAAGAACACAAATCCTGGACTACATGAAACAGCTCATTAACAGCTTGTAGCCTTAATCCTCTCTGCTTGCTGACAAAGAGTTTCTAATCACCTCAACTCACATTCTAATTAGCAGGGAGCCATCACCCAGCAGCACCTTCCCCTTATGTGGTTATTTCAGAAGCAGCTACTGCTGCAAGTAATGCAGGTGGGGGTGGACATAAATAGTGAAAACACAAGAAAACTTTGAAGTTATTAATATTAGGTAACTTTTACAACATGTGCCATCTTAGTGAATCTGATTGTAAAAACCTCCACATCACATTTTTCCACACTTATAAATGTTTATTATTCTGAGATTGATTAATTCATTTATATGCTTGGCAGTTTGTTAACTTCCATTATAAATCAGATAACCAGGTAAATCGACTGCTGACACTGCAGTGCAGCATAAGGGGAGTGCTGCACCCCAGAGTGTACCATAGTCCACATGAGATGTTAAACCAAGGGCCTACCTCCTTGAGTTGCTGGTAGCTCAGGTAGATGCAAAAGATCCCACAGCACCTATTGAAAAGAGTTGGGGTAGTTCCTCAATGCCCTAGCCAAATTTCCCTTGGTAGTATAAATGCCACTTCAGGTCTGCTCTGAAAAGAGGCCACTAGCCTAGTGAGACTTACCCGGTCAACAAACACTTCTTCCAAAACCTTTCAGTTGTGTGTGTGTGTGTGTGTGTGTGTGTTTGTGTGTGTGTGTGTTTATATATCATTTTTAAACATTATAACATGTGTGCAAACACTGAAAGCAATAGTTGTCCTCCATTTTTGGTTGTCACAAATTATGATTACTCAGCTGTATTATTTTGTGATTTAGTTAATGTACTGGAGATCATGTAAGTGGAGAGAAAACAATTGGTTGTAATTATACAGTAGCAACTGTTTCCTATTCTTTATTTTTGTGCAGTCTTGGCGTTAGTATATTTAGCAACATGTGTGTGTGTGTGTGTGTGTGTGTGTGTGTGTGTGTGTGTGTGTGTGTGTGTGTGTGTGTGTGTGTGTGCGCACGCGCGCGCGTGTGGGCTTGCAGTCCCAAAATTCTTCTTCAGGAGTTTGTCTGTTTCTGTCTATATTGTTTTGTTATTCTGTATGTCCACTTGATAAGTGCAACTTTCAGTGTAGAATGCAGCTTCCTGGTGATCCAGTCATGAAATATATATAAATATATATTAGTGGGTAGAAGCATTTGTGTGTTATACACATATACACACATATAGAAGCAGAAAATAATGCAGCACTCAAAGGTTTCTTCCATATTTATTTCTGAGGGTTTGAATTTTGCATATTGTGCATTTATGAAGAGTTTACTTATCTAAATAAATACTAAACTGATTTTGCAAAGTCTAGATAATTTTGTGGTTCTGTGTACACTTTGTATCATGTGCAGCCCTTGTAGCCATAAATATATTGTGTGTGTGTGTGTGTGTGTGTGTGTGTATATGTGCATCTACATGCTTTATTGATCTGCACAAACCACCTAAAACAAAAGTGACTACACATTTAATCATTAACACTCTTTAATGATAATTTTTATTTTTATTTATTTATTTTACATTTGTTGATCTGGATAGTCCAACTGGATACATGTCCATTTTCAGCGGAGGCCCGGGGAGAAAAGCTCCAAAGGCATACATATACAATCATTACAATGTCATGTCGAACAGGAGTAATCATAACATAATACAAATATAACACATTTTACAGTGTAGTTAAATTTATGGAAACATACCACTTATTCTAGTACATTTAAATTTGTACAGTCTAAGAATCTTCTAAACTGGCTTAACAAAGATATTTGAGTAGCACTTACAGACATAGGATAGATACACCAATATGCATAAAGATTTAGTCAGGCATGGAGCAGGGACATATCCATTGAGACTTGAAATACTCCTTGAGAGCTATTTTGAATTGAGATAGGGTGATATCCAGGGTAATGTTAGCAGGAAAGGAATTACAAATTTTGCCAGTAGAGTTGGCGAACAGGGAGTCACCAGCTGAGTTTTTGGATTTGGTGGTTTGCACTAATAGTCTGTTAGATGACCGGAGTGATCTGGAGCTGGAGTGGGGGTAGATGATGTTTTTCAGGGCAGGTGTATTATCTGGTTGGTTAAGTGCTTTCTGAGCAACAATGAGTTGATAATACTGAATCTGCCTGGGTAGCTCTAGCCATCAGAGATAATTTTGATTTTTCCAATTATGAGTTCTATAGGGTAGACCAGTTGCAAATGTAGCTATGTTATTATAGAAGCTTGAGAGTTTAGTAAGATTGGATTTATTTAGGTTGGCCAGTAAAGGGGAAGCATATTAGAGTGTAGAGAGTAGATGGGAGTGGGCAATGGAGGTCCTAGCATATGGGGTAAGGAATGGCTTTATCCTATAAAGTGAGCCCAGTTTTCTGTTAATGGTTTTGATTGTTTTGTTGACGTGCACATCAAACTTAAGATTCTTGTCTATAATAACTCCTAGTAGTTTTGTATGGGCATCTGGAGAGATAATGGTACCGTTATTAACCTTAATGGAGAGAGATAACGCCATGGATATTTGAGTGGGGGTGAAAAGTAGGAGCTTTGTTTTATTAGGGTTGAGAATCAGACACCGAGCGGCAAGCCAGTTCTCTACTAGGTTGAAAGTACTCTGAGTTATTGATAACAGTTCTGTTTGCGTGGTGCCAGTGCAGATCAACGTTGAGTCGTCTGCACACTGAATGCAGATGGCATCAGGAATTACAGTGTGGAGGTCATTGATAAAAATGGAAAACAGAAGTGGTCCCAAGATAGACCCCTGTTGGACACCGAGAGTGTTGGGTAGGAGGTTTGAGAGTTTGTTCTGCCATACGACGGATTGTTGTCTATTGTGCAGGTAGTATTCAAACCATCAGAGAGGATGATTACCTAGGGACATTGTTGCCAGGGTGTTGATGAGAAGATGGTGGTTAACCATGTCAAAAGCCTTTGACAGGTCCAAGAAAAGGGCTGAAGATAGCTAGTTGTTGCTCCTGTTAGTTTGTTGCATTAGAGAAGGTGAAGAGAGCTGTGGTGGTACTATGATATGGTCTGAAGCCATGCTGGGAGTTAGCCAGTAGGTTGTTTTGGGTAAGAAGGTTCAGGAGTTGTTTATGGACTGAGTTGTTTTTTAATTGAGTATTAATTTCTCAGTTAACCGGAACTCAAGCAACCAGCATCTCAAGCAACCTGAAGAAAAACATTTCACAGAAATACAGTATAATTTTCATGTATTGCACTTTCTGTTTTCCCCCTGCAAAAACATACCTTACGTTTTTAGTGTTTTAGAATTTTAAAAAGGAAAATAGGAATAAATTGCCTCTCTCCGCAACCTGAGAACAAATCAAACCAAACAAATAGTATAGGGTACAGTATTAGTCAGGCCTATTTTTAATAGTAACTCTCAAGCAACCCGAACCTACAGTTATCTGGCATCTACCAATCCCCATGGGTGCCTGTTAACTGAGAGTTTATTGTATAAACAAATGGTTGCATTGATGCCAGTGCACTGACATTAAAACCAGCAAAACTGCTTTATATTCCCAACCTTCTGATCACAAAAGCATTTTCACTTAAAACAAATACCAGTGCTACTTTGACAGGAACTCAAACACGGAATAGCAAAACCAAAACCATACACAGTATTACAAAACACTACATACTTTAACTTGGGGACACCTAACACACCCCCACTGTGGAGGTTCTACCCCATGACCCCTTCCTTAACTTTGGACCAGTACAACTATGACCACAGTGCAAGACCCTATATATGTCTGATACCACAGTCAATCCACACCTCAGTTGACAACTTTATAAGTTAACTAAAGAAACACACTACAGAAAAATAAAAAATAAACAGTGCACTGCCAAGTCAACTAACTGCATAGCCAACCACTTGCATTGCACCTATTTGTGTGTGTGTGTGTGTGTGTGTGTGTGTGTGTGTGTGTGTGTGTGTGTGTGTGTGTGTGTGTGTGTGTGTGTGTGTGTGTGTGTACATAAACATATGTACTGAAGATTTCATCAGTTTTAAGTTTGAGTTAAATTGTTTCTTTCACATATCTTACACATTCCCACCATTTTCTAGATGACTACTACAGGATGAGACATAATTTTATTAAGCTTGATTGTTCACTGGATTCCACACATACTATCTTTCTGTCTTTAAAAGGGTAGTTGTATGTTTTTTCTCATTTCTAGTTGTAGTACACCATCCATGAAACTACACTGTAAGCTGCAAAGGGGTTTATGGTGTTGGCCCTCTATTGGCCTTGTCATTTCTGTTTTCTTGAACTTGATGGCCCAAGAAAGGATCTCTCTAAAGTGTCCAAATCAGTTGGTTCTGGGACATACTGAACCACTAATGTTTTATCTCTTTTCTAAGGTGCAAACAATGTTTCACAATTCACCATGGAACTTCAAAGTATCAGGAACAGACCCACTGACAGGACACCTTTTTCGGCTTGTGCGTATACTTCCTTCTGCTGTTTGTCAGTGTCGACCTTTAAGAAAGACAGTTTTGAATCAATTAGCACTATTCAGCCTAAACCACAATGTGGGTTTGACCTCCTGTACACCACATTAGGAGAGGATTTGAGGCACTCTCCACTTGGAGAAATCCATATGAGCTGGCGCTCAACAGATTCTCTCACTAGCTTTCCATGCTAACCAAACGAAAAAAAAAAAAAAGAATATATATATATATATATATATATATATATATATATATATATATATATATACATAAAACTTTACAAGCTCAAAGTTTCAAAACTTTGAATTGCATATGGTCAGGACCATAAGATCAAAGTTCTGTAACTCTGAAATTGTAAAAAAAAATTTTTTTGCATTCTTGCAGGGGGACAAGCCCCCCTGCACCCCCCACACCCCCTGCTTAATAGATATAACAATTCCGAGTTCACACTGCAATGAGGAAAATGGTAGGTTCATAGGTAGGTACTAGGCTATCAGCCCAAGGGCCTACGTAAGCCTAGCCAACAAGGTTCCCTGGCTTACGCCACCCAAGAAAAGGTACATTTCCTGTTCCATGCTGTACGTTGATCTCCATTCAAAACATTAAAAGTTTCAAACTTTGAGCTTGTGAAGGAAATCCACATAAATCACTTGGCACACAGACACAAGATAATGTCATTTCCAGATGACCCTGAAACAAAATCTGAGACTCCCTGTTAGTAATTTCCCCCTGTGAAACCTGTGCTATTCGTGAAAGCAGTTTCCTTAGGTTCATAGGTTTCTATTGTAGAACAGAATGTGTGTCGTACCTTTAAGAGCCATTCCAGTCTACAGGCATGTGCTTATAAGCACTGAGCACATGGAAGCAAGAGTGCCATTTTGAGTGAGCAGCCGGAGTGAAAGCATGTATGTGTGTAGCAGTCAGTCAGTTAGTTGGTTCATTTAAGTTTAATGGTCCAGTCATCCAGCCATATATATTCAGGTGAAGGAGTTC
Source organism: Protopterus annectens (assembly GCF_019279795.1). NCBI lineage: Eukaryota > Metazoa > Chordata > Ceratodontiformes > Protopteridae > Protopterus > Protopterus annectens. Next base: position 216,864,080 of record NC_056737.1, read on the forward strand.
AAAGAGTGCTGGTTCATTGATAGCATGGAATGCTAAACAGAGATAACCCTTTGGGAATCATTATGACATTAAGTAAAGGGACAAGGCTTTTAGTCTGAGTAGCTAAGCATACAGAGACCTGAGATCTCTTTGGTGGAGAAATGTTGAGGTCTCTTGACTGGTGTAGGTGCTTTGTGCATTATTTGCTGAAGGTGGCATAATATTCAATGATGGGCTTAATAAGGGAGGAATAAAATTGGACTAAATCTTCTTAGAACCTTGAGGAGATACTGTGAAGGATAAGCTGAGGAAGGTAGAAGGATTTCCTAGCCATCACAGAATCATGTTTACTTTCAGGGCACTTAACTCCTATTTGAGTGATTACTTATAGCTGTAGACCTTTTGATAATATAAAGACCTCATGCCCACATAAGTTAAGGATCACTGAACATTTTACAGAAATATAAATATCCTGCTTTTAGACCCTGTGGATTTCAACTCACTGTAGTAGAAAGACAGAGTAAACCAAATTCTTTCCCATGTATAAACTTCAAAAAATTATTTGTAGAAAAAGATAAAGTGTATCTCTAGCCTATACTTACTGGGGTTATTTGATTTTAATATGAGCATTTACTGATATGCACGTGTTGTTTTATACTCAAAGCAATCAGGATTAGTTTTACCCAAGTACATGTTTGGCTGAACACAATGTGGCTGTTTTCAGATTGTGTGCTTCTATAAGCAGTTTTCAGTTGACTAATGTATCTCAGGTAATTTTACATTATCGAACATGGAACTTCATTCATCTATTCCTTTATCAGGTGGTGTTTCTTGAATAAGAAAATGATGATGTACATGCTATTTATATTACCACAGCTACTTCTTGAAAAAAATCTTCCCCATTTTTAGGTTCTTTAAACTTCATGTGGGGATCACAGTGACTAAAGATGGATAGGTGATAATTAGGCTAATGAACCCAGGTGACATATTTTTAAGCCTAGCCATACTTTCTAAGGTAAGAATTAAACCTTGCACCTTATTTTTGTGAGGTAAACACCTTATCCATTATGCCAATCCCCAACCTAGGGTACTATCACCCTTGCAGTTAATGTCACGATAGCTGATCTGATGTTTCTGTGGCATGGAATGAATGTGCTTTTACCATATGGATCAGCATCATGAATTTACCATGTTATGTTCTGCAACATACCTCTCAATTGTCCAGATTGTCACAGAATGTCCAGATTTTTTTCCTTAAAATTTGTGGTTTTCTTGCAAATCACTGAAGACTGAAGTAGATACATAATGACATACGTTTGAATTTCAGATTTCATATCCTTCAGAAAATGCATGCTAACACAAATTCTGTTACTCTAACTAGAATCAAAGTTTATAAGAGCAACATTTAAAATCTGCCCTTAGTTTTGGCCTTTTGGTCCCCCTTCATTATTTTAGGCATTGTCCAGATTTTTTGTACTAAGAAGTTAAGATGTATGTTCTGCAGACGCAAGAGTACTTTGCTGCATTAATATTTAGATCATCCTCCAGTCAAGAAGCAGCCACTGACATATCATTTGTTATTATGGGCAACACTGGGTTTCATTTTAAGCTGCCATATGCCTTTTGGAATGTGAAGTTTCTCAGGGTTTCTTATTCAGGGCTTATTTTGATTTCAATTCGATATTACTGAGTTCTTGAAACAGTCTCACTTCCTTGTTTCAAACTTATATAATAAGGAGCTTTGCTACCTTTCCTAGACACCTTACTTTTAGCTTTTGTCATTTATGATTTCAATTCTATGGAAGTATCAGATCTTGGTATACGGACACCCATAAAAA